>NW_018128038.1:123846-153537 GCF_001952655.1 Monopterus albus
TCCTGCTGATGCATTTTGAATTTTAAGTTTGTTTGTGGTTGCAGTGAGTGCATTCTTATCCAGATATGTTTGTATGTCATTCTGAAGATACAGTTACCACGTCTCCAGATCAAATTAATGAAGCCATTCAATACTCCAGCAGTTTTTGTGACAGAAACCATTTGTATATATAGATGGGAGATTTTTTGTTTCCTTTAGATAGAAGTTCATAGAATTTAATACAGTAGCTCTGTGTATTTTCAGCCTGTTGACTTAATGAATTATGTCACTGATAAAAATATTAATATACATCCCAAAATCAGAAAAGGTTCTGGGGCTGTAGATATATACAGTAACTATAAATCTCGCAATAGAATTAGAACTACTGCTAAAGCCTTGATGTTGAAATGTTCAAATAGGCCCAGATTGTCCTTTAAAAAACATAAGTCACACACTGGGTTTATCTCATCCTGTTGGCCCTCTTCAGTTGTATCATGTCACTAGTTTTATGTCAGCTCTCTTGTAACCCCTTGGCCTGTGTGGCAGAAGGTAATTTGTGTTCATGAAACTCATTTTATTTTCTGAATGCTGTATGTGTCATGTTAGTGCTCAGCTGTAGCTCAAGTTAGCCTAACTTTGCATATTTGTTGCATGGTGGGCTGTGGACAGACAAAGGTTTTAATTTGGATATTTGCCTTGGATACAATAAAACTGCAGTTGAGTTGAAGCTGAATTAATCCGTATTATTATTGTAACAATGAATCAAATAACTGTGTTTATAGGAGAATCCAGAGAAATATCACCAGGTCTGCAGCTTTAAATGAATCAAGGAATGAATAAACAACTTATTCAGACAAAAACATGTCAGAACTGTGGACATGTCGGAGTTCTTCTGCTTTCTAGTGGCAGAAGTCAGTTCATGCATCTTACCAACTTATCTGTAATAATAATCCATTTATTAGTCACAGACTGGGGAAATTTATACACTCACACAACGATGGTGTTGCTGCCCTGCATGGCACTGCTGAGGCTATCAGGAACAACTTGGGGTTCAGTGTTTTGACCACATTTCAACATGTGGAGAGTAGGAGTCAAACCACTAACTTTCCTGCTGGAAAATGACCATGCTACCTCTTTAGCCCACAGCTATGGTAGAGGCCTGGGTCCCGCATACTATGGGTACAAACATACTAGATATAAGTATGTAGGAATAACCTTTAAAACCCCTACAAGTGCATCACTCTCATTGGTCCATTTGTATTCATCAAAGGCTGACATTGTGAAGCATGAATGTGTTGTTCTCCTCCCTCAGATGTCGCTATAGAGATCCAAGAGCATTCTATAGCAGCTCACAGAGCGGCTGTGTACTATCAGCTTCACTTCTCTGTGTGTCTCATACAGCAGCTTTCTTGATAACATAACATTTGTCCTTATTTGCCATTTCCTTATTTAGTATATTTTTCTGTTTCATCCATTAACTTGCTGACAGACACAAACCACACCTCACAAGAGCTTCACAAAGTATTCTCCACTTTTTGCACACTGTGCTATAGATTTAATTTTAATTGGATAAAATTGCCATTTTTACCCACCAGCCTACACTCATAATGTCAGAGTGGAAATGTATTTGGAGCTTTTTGAAAATGCTTGGCTGAAATCTGCAATTTAAAAAAGGATTCAGGCCCTTAAATTCAGTAGTTCAGCAGCAATTACATCTTCGAGTCTTCAAGGTGGCCATTTCACAGTTTATGAGGCCACTTTGCTCTCGGGAACACAAAGCATTAGAAATGTTTTTATATACCTGATCTGATCTATGCTTCACCACAGTTTTTTCTACAGAGAGTTCCTCAGACTTCATGGCTTTGTATTTATCCTGACATGCTGTCTTGATTGTGGGGACCTTATGTATATACACAGGCATATGGCTTTCTAAACTATGTCAGTTCACTTTATCACACGTGGAGTCTAGTCAAATTCTAGACACATCTCAAGGAGAGATAAAGCAAATACAGTGCACCTGACCACAGTTTGAAGTGACACGGCAAAGGCTCTGAATAATAATAAGAGAGTTCTGATTTTTGATTCCCAAAAATCAAATTTTCACTTTGTCAGTCTGGATTACTGAGTGTAGATGGATTGGATAAAATTACCATTTCTGCCATTTAAAAGGATTCTACAACAAAGTGTAGGGGTCTGAATACTTTCTGAAGCCACTGTGCAAAACACACGTTCCCCAGAACTTAATTACTCCAGTGACTTCATATTTGTACCTGCAGTCTAGTGTGAGTCTGTGGAGTGACACATGGAGGATGTTTGCTGTACATCCTCTCCACGTTTGCACTCTTCCTGAGAGGACACAAATCATCAACAATCACTTCTCATTTCTTACTTTAGTCATTCTTTGGCTTTCTCTCTCACTCTGTCACTTGCTCTACCTGACTGCTTATCTTCTGATTGCTTTTCTGTAAAGGGATAAAATGTTGTTCCATGTGTGAGCATGTGCAGGTGGTGTTGTCCTCCACATGTGTCATCACTCCCCTCTTGACCCCTCAAACTATGAAATTACAAAATAAAACCCATCAGTTGTTGATCAGAAGGGGGAGCAACAGGAGAAACACCAAGGGATTTTATCTCTTTGGAGTACTGTACCTCCACACTAAGCTCGCCAAATCTGAAAATGTCTCTTTTATCCAGTAATTATGATACTACTTGGGGTCAATAGAGCAGACATTCAATATACTTTTACATGCACTTCAATGTAAATAAATTTGTTGTCGGTATCAGGATTTAAATTGCTGCTAAAATGCACGAGGGACTCACAGGATATAATGCAAAGATTTAATCCAGTGTTACTTTCCGGCTCACTGATATCAGCCTCACTCTCAACACTGTATCAGAGGTGTATTAAACCACTGCTAATGCAAACTGAACATGTCCTGCTGCTGCTGCTTAACATTAAGTGTTCTATTGTCAAAACATGGTTTGGCTTTCGCTGTGAAGCAGTCAGAGAAATCGCAGCGTATTTATCGCAAAGGTTAGTGCTAACCATGATTCTTCATAATCACTGTGAAGCAGTCAGAGAAATCACAGCGTATTTATCGCTAAGGTTAGTGCTAACCATGATTCTTCATCACAAGTGTGTCTACAAAACAAGTCAACAATAATCTGTTGACTGTGGGTTTGTTTATAAGTTTTCAAGGGAGTAATGTAACAAGAAAGAGCAGCAACAATGAGCTGTTGTATGATGAGTGTCGGGTGAACAGGTATATGCCTCCAACTCTCCGACAAGGTAAACAGCTACTTTTACTGTCCCCTGCTGTTGTGTGGAAAACTCCGGTGCAGGAATTTGTTTGACAATGTAAACTGAAAAGAGAAGTGATTGTTTGTATAGTGAAACATGAACAACATTTTTAAACTGAGCAGGCTTAGTGAGGATGTAGTCTCCAGTAATACAGAAATACAAGGAGAAGGGCAAAGCAAACAGGAAATGATGTGCATTTATGTGATACCCACATGAAGATCATTCATGTGTACAGTTTTTTTTTCTGATCATACAAATATGAGTATGTACTTTTGATCTGACATGATCCATTTATCCTTTTCCTTTTTGGGAAAAAGTAGTAATATTTAGATAGGCCAGTAACATCGCAATAAAATTTGTAGATTACTGTGTCACCAGGATGGCCTGATTTCCCGTCATATTTGAAATATATTACTATAAGCTGACGATGTAAGAGAGGTTATGGGTTTTATAATTAATATAGGAGTATCTTTATGAGTACAGTGAATACGCATCTGTATCTACATTTGTTCATTTTTACATATCCAAATCCAAGCTTGTAAAGCCGAGCATGAATCAGTCTTAGATGTGCAGCTGTCTCTCAGATAGAAGCAAAAAACAAACTAAAATGAACTGACCATGGGAAGTGGGAGTACTGTGAGAAATTCCAGTTGCAGATCCACGAGTTTCAGCGCTGAGAGAACAAACAAAAGATACAGATTTCACTGTTTCCCATTGTAGTGCATAAGGTCTCACAGTGGGGAGGTAACATGTTGAGGAGAATCCTGACCAAAGTCCACAGTGGAAGTTATAAAATCGAGTATCATGTGTCCAGATTTAGGGGTTTCATGGAAAGAAAAAGGGCTCAGTGATTGGGGGGTGGTTTGTTTGTTTGTCTAAAAGCGTTGTGCCATTTAAACCAACAGACTCTTGGTGTCGCTCTCCATTTTCTCCTTGAACTGCTCTCACCGTCATTCTCTCTCCTCTTCCACTCAACTATAGTGCAACATTGAACTCGGTCACCAGGAAGTCCACGTAATCCCTCTCTTTGGTCTTGAAAGCCTCGGCAATGAGGCGTGCAGCGTCCCTGTGCTCTCGCCCCCTCAGAGAAACCCCGTTTACCTCCAGGATCACCTGACCAACCTTCAGTTGACCGCAGTTATGAGCGGAACCACCCCTCTGAGAAAGAGAAACAGACAGAGGGTGAATTTTGGGAGAACTTAAATTTCTTAAGCATTTTGTTTTGATAATATTAAGTGATAAAATAATAAAAAAAAAGGGCTTCATGTAGGAACCACTTGTGGGAACAGATTTTGCATATACACGTGAATTTAGAGAACTTGTTGCAGCCAGACATTTTCTCCTCTTCAATCAGAATCAGAATCTGCTTTATTGGCCAGGTGTGTCGGACACATGAGGAATTTGACTCTGGTATATCAGCTCTCAATGTGTATGTACATATCCCCATGCAAGGGGCAAGTAAACAGTAAACCAGCATAAGGCTGTGTAATATAACGAAATAAGCAGTTTAAACAGGCAGTAAACAATGCAGACAGACAAAGGAATGCTCATTGAAACGAGATAAACAGGAATAAAAACAGAGTACTTAAAAATAGAGACCTGTATGAAGCTGTATAATCTGTACATGTATATTTACAGGTATTACACTGAGGGTTATTGTCCAGTCATACTGTCGTTGGTTAAGTGTTCATCAGAGTGATGGCCTGGGGGAAGAAACTGTCCCTGTGCCTGGTTGTCTTGGTGCACAGTGACCCGTAACGCTGTCCAGAGGGGAGAAATTTGAACAAATTGTGTCCAGGGTGTGAGGGGTCTGCAGTGATCCTCTCAGGTGTACAGGTCCTCCATGGAGGGCAGGCTCACACCAATGACCTTTTCTACAGTCCTGACTGTCCACTGGAGTCTGTACTTGTCCTGTTTGGTTGCTGAGCCAAACCAGACAGTGATGGAGGTGCAGAGAACAGACTCGATGATTCCTCTGTAGAACTGTATCAGCAGCTCCTGGGGCAGGTTGGGAGGGTGAGTAGTTCAGACCTGCGCAAGGTACGTTTGCTTTCTCCAAGATGGGAAATTACCCCCCACAACAATAACAAAAAATAAAAACATCTTCTTCCTCGTCTTGTAGAACTCCAGAAACACAATAAACGTAGAAATGTTTGGTCTGCATTTGCTTCTGTGAGCAAATGTAATCATCACTGCAAAAGTCTCAAAGGTAAAAATCATCATTACATCGAAGAGCTGGGACTAACTGCAGCTCAGGCCTAAGGTTAGCCTGCCAAGGAGCAGTTCACTTGTGTAGGCCAGACATAGTTTTACAAGAGTTTGAGATCCATACTTTGTTCTATATCACACAAATAAATGAAGCCCTCTAATCTAAACATCACACCATAAATGTAGAGATATAGAGATTTCCTATCACATTATCACATAGCTACACACATATACACACACCCCTGTAGCCTGGCCCAGCCTCAACACTAATTTTATGCACCCTCATGCCTTCAGAAAAAAATGTGTAATCAACAAAATAAATCTTTTTTTCTGACCTGCAATGCCCCACTGTTGCAACTGCCTGTGCATCCTCATACATTTCATCTCTGATTAGAAAAAGTCTGTCTGTTGAGCCTGAGGCACGCACAGGATGAAATCCTGCAGTCTCTTCAGAGACATAGAAACGTTCAGCTCCTTGGTGGTGACAACATAAGACTACTGACACAACCAGCTGATCCCTGCCCAATATGCCAACATGGCCCAGAAGGCCATGTGAAACCTGATAATACCATCAATTTGTCTGAACTGCTGAACTGAATATGCTCATTTCTGTGTGAAGTACGAGTCTAATACCTTTTTCTGCTCAGGATAATTCACTTCACAAAGTACAAACTTTGTTGCCACTATTGTTTCTGTGGAACAAACCTGAAAAGAGTCGTATCTATTGCCATTATCCCAGAGGACATCTATAAGCACAAAGTCATGACTGCTGTTCTTTCCTACTTTCCAGTCTGAAAGCACCAGGCAGGCGTCACATTTTTGTCATAGTGGAGACTGTTCAGAGCACTCATCACTGAAATTACTTTCATTATAGATTAATATGTATGGTTGTCAACATTTATAACCACTACAAGAGATGTTTGTTGAGAAGCTAAACGGAATGACCTCTGCATGTCTTTAATGACAGCTTTTCTGACCTCTCAGATTTTGAATCATCAGTCTGCAGGTCAGCTGGCTCCATGTTGACTTTGTGTTGGGCTGTGCTACTGAGCCAGACACGGTCTCTTCTGCCTATGAAGGATGCCACCATATTTTCAGTACTAAAAGAATGAGGGCTTCTGTTTCCCGGAGGAAATATCTGATGTGCCTCAGCCTAAAACATACAGTAGCTGTATGTTACCTGGCCAGTGCCGAGCAGCAGACCAAGTTAGCTACCATTCAGGAGCTAAAGAGCCAGATAGTGTCTCAGGAGCTGACCAAGGCAGGACCAAAAGGAGAGTTGAGTTTGGACTTACATGTATCAGGTTGACACAAACCCAAATCCATTTGAATGATAAGAGTGCTCTGTCTTCTGGATGTTGCCAACAACAATTTAAAAAATTTGTCATTTTTTTGAGGAGTTCTACTTCACGATAGCAAGAAAAAAAACTACACACCACACCACGACTGCCTCATCACTGCCTCTCTCATTTACTGAGCTAGTGGAGCTGTCAGCCATCATGATGAGAGGATGGCAGTGATAACGGGCTGTCGCTTTAAGAAGGGTGATGGGGACTGATAACAGCTGGCCGTCTAGCAGCGGCTTACTCATCTGTTCTTCATCCTCCACAGTGGTGATTGAGGCGATCTGAAGCGAGAGTCCTTGTGCCCAGAGATACAGTATATGAAACACAGGAGCCAGAGGCTTACTGGATCATGACCCCACTGTGCTCACTTCCAATACAGCACAGAGACAGTATTATACAGATCACCAGCTTTGATGTGATGCCATCATCTGTCCCCTGGGTGGAACTGATGCCCGTTGGAAAGCCAAAAACTAAATTAAACGTTTTTGTTTTCCTTGATTCTTCAATGTACTGTTGTGATGCTTGGTATTGACCTGGAGAAGTACTGAAGTTGTGTGCCTTGATAAATGACCTAATAACATTGAATTAGCTTTCCCTAGGTGACAAAGCAGAGGTTTCACATCTCAGTTTTTCACCTCGAAAACTGAATATGCAGCATGTCTTCCTTCTTTTCTATGGCAGGGTGAGGCTGCCATGTTATCAGTGTTTGTAAAGAACTGAAGCTACGTATACAGTGTTGTTGACCAGAGACGTAGCAGTGGTGTCATGTGGCTTTTCCTCCCTTGTGTTTGATAGCATTTGCACCTCAACAAACCAAAGTTTGTATGGAAACTATACAACCTCAAAAATGTAGAGACCAATGTGACAAATTAATAATTTCAACCTGATTAACACTTTTAATCAACTACCCTGAATGGTTCAAATGAACTTTGACTCTGTTAAACAAAGCTTTTGAAATGAGCTTTATCCCTTTTTTCAAAGAACTGCTCTGGACCTCTTCATGTTTTTGTCCCTAAAAACCAATGCCAGCAGAGGATGACCATGAGAAGGCAACAATTTTCTTTGCTATTACAACGCCAAAAAGTCAGGATGGTATGTAAAATCATGAAATCTGAAAATAGTGACTCGTAAATCATCTGTGTGCTGTATTACATTGAAAACAACACAGCAGCATATTATTTGATGGAAGACCTGATCAGTTGTATCCTTTGTTCAAAATAATACAGGGCACAGATGATTTACAATTTACTACTTTCAGTTTTATATTAGATTTTACATACTGTCCCAACTTTTTCTGATTTGGGGCTTTATCTTTTGCAATAAGCTGCCTTTTGACGATGAAGTATCTGAGATTGACACGTGTTGTGGGGGGTGCTATTATAAAAATTGCCACCACACACGGACTGGTCAGGGCTTGAACCATTTTAGTGGCTCCATGTGCTTAGCGTCACACTGTTGCTCTTGGTGCTAATAAAACATTCAATATCACAGGGAATCCACACCTGAAAGGGGGGGGGGTCTCCTGGGTTGTATATCAGCATGGCTAATGAAAAAATAGCTGCTCAGCATAGTTTAATTATTTGTGATGAATAGAATATGTTTATTCAAAAAATGTGCAAGAATCTCTTTACTCTATGTACTCAGAGAAAGTACTACACCACTGCTGTTAACTTATCTTTTGTTTTTCTTGGATTATGCTCACACATCATGGTAGGAAAAATGCACCTGAGTGAAACAGCCGCTACCTGATGGTACCAAAAGATCTGAGAACACAATTTTCTTTGAATGTTTTCCATTTGTGATTTTCCTCTTCGTTAAACAGCCAGTACTTTATCTCTGAGTGAACAGAGCTAAAAAAATCAACAACCAAAAAACAAAACAAAACAAAACAAAACAAAAAAACACTTAAGGAATTGCTCTGATATAAAACTGGTCAAGCTGTGTATTTGTTTGAGGATACAAAAACAGAACAATACTGTACATCAGATAGAAAGGCTTTAATGGGAAAGACACTGGGGTCCTACATTTGTTTGAGGATTTCTATCAGAAGGAACAATAGCAGTTAAAAACACATTTGTTAATGCGGTCCCTTCTCATCATCTACTCTACACAGCTGCCAAACACCCAAATACAGCACCTACCCACAAAACCAGGCCTCCACTTTCTCATCTGTCCAAATCCTCCTCAGCCCTTCTCTCCATAACACTGCTCTTTCTCCTTCTGTTCTTCTTTCTGCATCCTTCACTTTCCTTTTTTTCCAGTGCACTCTTTGATTTTGAATGTACTGATTTCCAGTCCTTTTATCCCTCCCCTCGCAATCAGCAACCCTTTTTTTATTTCAATCACCACCTCTGTGGAGTGGGAGACCGAGAGACGGTTTTGAATGAGGTGTGGACTGTAGTGTATAGTTGCTCACCACTCTGTTAAATTTGAACTCCTTGGTTCTTGGTGGTTAGAAGATGATTAGTGCAACAGATAGTCAAGAGCTAATGCAAAGACAGATACAGTGTATGCATCTGCAGGCATAGCTGCTTTCTTCAGGGGTCATTTCTAGCTACACTTTCAATATTTGGATATCAAAATACTGAATCATTAGAATATTTCAGTATAAATACAAATGCTTGAAATGTAACATGTGCAGCATTAAACTGAATGTTGACATACTGTAGTTGAACGCAGCCTTTAGGTCTCCCATAGGTGTTGCTGCTGATTCCACTTTCTGCCTTTAACCCAAAACATCAACACACACACAAACACACATTATACCAAACAAGTCTCCAGGCAGTCAAGGTTTTTCAGGGAAGCCACTGATGTTGTAATCACCTGTGAGAGCCCCAAAGAGGACAGAATTAGCAAAAATCTCAGTGTGAGTTCCTCTGCAGTGTGAATCCATATAAAGCCTTAAAGGACCCCAAATCCCACCTGCAAGCTGAGTGTGTGGTGCCATCACAGAGAAAGACAAAAGGCTCCCAGGATAAAACACTCAGCCAGCAAACTGTAGAATACTCACTAAACTCAAAATAAGTGTATATTAATAAGGATGCTGGGTTATGTCAGGTTGTTACTTGGTTTTCCTTCTGACTCACCTGAACTGTGACAATTCGTGGCAGCGGCTGGCGCGTGTTGGCGCCGCCTTCAATGGCAATACCCAGGGTACTGGCACTCTTTGCCACCCTCACTAGTGTAGATGTGGGCTCCAACAGCCCTGGCTAAAGTAAGGCAAAGAGAGGAGAACATGTTATAATATACCGTATATAGAACAACAATATAAATATATATTTATAGACCTAAATATATTCAGAACATTACACAACCTCCTTGTGTCTGCTTCCCTTTGTGCCACCATTTATACATACAACGCCTTTGTTTGTCCAATACTTTATTTTCTTCAAGCACACACACTCACGAGTCTTCTCAGTGGATTTAGACATACATAAATGGCCACTTATTAATGTACATATTCAGTCCTGCTGATATAAATACAACTAAGAGGGCCAAAGAAAGAACCGTTTTATAACCACTGTAGCCACTTTTAACAACATCTATGCAACTGTCTTCCATTAGTCACTGATATGTCAGCTCTTGGTAAGTTTTTGTTCCACTGGCTTCTGCAACCCAATAGTAAGTAAGTAATAGCTGTAAGGCAATTCTTCCATCTGCAAGTTCATCTCAAACATGTTCCTTGTGTTTGATGTCTATATTGTGAGCTAGAGTCCTATGGTGGTCTAGTGGTTCACTCATACCATATAACTGCAGTGTCCTCAGTTCCCTTCCAGCCAGAGAACCTTTATTGTTGCATATCACACCCCTCTCTTTTCCCCCATGTTTTCTGTTATTACCAAATAAGCTCTAACATAATAAATACGACTATTTTCTGTAAGACTGGAGAGTAAAATTTTAGAGTAGCATCACATTCTTTTTTGGTCACTAGGGTGCAGAAAAACTCCAAAACAAGCTGACAGGCACACATATTATCCCGCTAAAGAGCTGCTATACCTAATATGTGAGAACACTGTCTGCTGGATGTGACTATAGTTATCCTATTCACACATCCGGCAGACAGTTAGTATTCATCTTTATTTGAAGATGTGTTTGAGTCCCTCTGCTTTTAAATGCAATATGCACAGAAATGTCTCCTCTTCTTCAGCTGCTAGATGTTCCACTATTTTTTTTTTTACCAGCTAGTTACTAATTTTGTCCACCTGTTGTTTAGTGCCATGCGGATAGCTTGAGCAGAGCTTGTTTGCTGCCTGCAGCTGCTATAATATGTCATACCTGTCCTTACAATGTGCAATAAAACTAACATTATGAGCTACTGTATAGCAAACTGTATTGCTTTTTTTGGGGTTATTATTCATAATCAATATCTGCCAGAGCCAATAACTCACCGCTAAATTCTCACATGAACTGTAGCTTTTGAATACTAACAAAATATCCTTTAATTGGTTAAATTTTTACTATGCAGTACAATAGCAGATTTCCATTTATGAAAAACCCTAGCAACATGTTTTAGCTTTTCAGAAAAGGCCTATAAATGAAAACACAAGAAAAAAACACTCAGCTACAGAAGCTATAATGGGACAGAGGCTACAGACTGGAACCTACATACAGTATATTGGCTAGCTCACTGTCACTTCAGCCTTCTCTAAAACATGATTTGTGACTGTTGCTCACATTTATATACTGCACTTGCTCCCCACTCTTTACAATTCTGCTAAATTGTGAGTTTGCCTGATGAAGAGGAGCAGATCATAACAAGGCCAAAACATATGTCTTCTAAGTTAATTTAGGGAAATTTTTATGAGCACGTCATTTTGCTTGTTTTGGCATACTCTTGCTTGATACTCAGCAAACAGAAGGTAAATGCCGTGCTCTTTGGCAGTAAATTTCAGCTTTTTATGATATGAAGTCTATTCAGCCTACCCTTTTTCTAGAGTGAATTCTCATCTAAAATACACATGAATCATAACAGCCCACTCATCATAAACAGTCAAGCTACTCCTATCCTTACTTGTTATTTCTTCTATTACTCAGTATGAACCAGAGAGCTTCAATATGCTAGACTGCAGTGAGTGATGAAGTAAATGATGGAGCATGTGACCAAATGACTAACATGAGTGAGACACAAAACAAATGAGTGAAACAAAGAAAAGAGTCTGTGTGAGCAAACACAGAGAGGAGAGAAGAGATCACGGTTAGAATTAAGAACAGATTAGCAATAAAGTACAGTGATTTCTAAGCCTTAGTTTCTAAAACTGTCCTCAATTTTTTAAATGTGCCCACTTTCCGAATTGTCCTGTCTTACCAAAAATCTCACTCTTAATGTCACACTGGTCCTCACAAAGACAGAAATACAACAGCACACCAGCCTAAATTAACTGAACACATTTCTCAGTTGCTACAGTTTTAACAGTTAATCTGCTCATTCATCCATGTTTGGCTCACAGCTATTCTGAATCACACCCTCACCGGTTTGGAGGGGTTGTCCACCCCACCTTCGTGGGTGTCTCGGGGGAGGCGTGTGCTGCTGTCTCTGCTGATGTGTCCTGACTCAGCTATGTCCACCCCACTGTCCTCACTGGGGGTCTGGCCACTGTCTGACAGCTGAGACAGGGTGCCACCTGAGGGGGAGTAGGCAGGCAGGACGTCAACATTTGCAACATTGCAACATGCCTTTATTTTTATTTTTTTAAAGTAATCATACCTAAACAAATAGAGGGACATTTAATTTAAGACGCTGTCAAGTTAAACTACTCTGCAACGAAGCAACACAAATAAATCAGAAAGCATTAAACCCAGATTATTTAGATTTGCTTGAAAAAAAAAATCTGATTTTAAGATGCAATACAAGATTAAAAGCTAATTAAGATTAGTGATGCTTTGACTGCAGTGGCAGTTTGTGTAATTGTTTATATAAGCACATTAAGCCCAACTAAATATACGCATGATAGAGATTATACACACAATATGAAAGTCATACCCATCTTCTTCATACCTGAAACTGCATGACAAGTAAATAAATTGCAATGATAATATCTAATCTGATGTTGCAGAATGCCTATAAATACTTACAAATAAATTAGGTGAGAACTACTACAGTACATTCTGCAGCTCAAAACACCTACATACATCTACCATCTTAGAAACATGAACCAGTAGTAATAAAGCACTAAACTGAGGAGAATCTTGTGCAACAGAAACTAAATCTTATCGTGAACCCATAAGGTATCAGGTGTTTAAACACTGCTGCATTTTACTGTATATCATTGTGAATAACTATGTATTGAATTTTTATAGATTGATAGATAGATAGATAGACATTTTATAGATTAAAGAATTAATGTCTAGTTTGAAAATTTTGCAGATGAATAAATAACTTCAAATAAATTTTTTGTTGTAGCTCCACATGTCACAGAAATGACAAAGACCCTTCATCTATGGCAGGTCTGTACACTTTACTTCCCATGCTCTACGTTCCTCACCTCGACCCTGGGGCAGCGGTCGCACCTCATTGACGTCGGGCTCTGCGTTGGGCCTGTGAACCTCCACTGTCACAAATTGGTGTTTAGAGCCAGAAGAGCTGACTGGGGTGGCTTTGGACATGGACACTGGCTTAAAGGGCAGAGGAGGATCAGGGAGTGAAGGTGGAAGTGATGGGGCAGCAGGTTTGGTGCCTCTGCTCGGGGACTGGACCCTGGGGAAAGGGCCAATGTTGTGCTGGGTGACTGTGGACAACTGAGCAGCTGCTATTTGTTCTTTCTTTGAAGGTATTGGAGGACCTCTCTTTCTGACGGGCGTGTAGTCTTGAGATAGGTCCCTGGGATGTTCTCGTTTGTGGTGTAGTGAGGGTGAGGCGGGGGCGTGTTTTGACTCTTTGCTGTGGTTGTGGGGGGTTGGAGCTGTGAAGTACAAGCCTGAGTGGGAGGATTCAGATGAAGGGCATTTGTTGAGCTGGTCCCGCCTACTTGGGTGCTGCTGCACCCCTGGTGGGGGAGGAGGCTTAAAGGAGGGGGGAGAATCGGCAGTGGTGGACTGTATGTCATCCTGAAGCGAGAGGATATGTTCATCATCAGTGATTAGAGGTGCAACAATATATTCTGGCACAACATACAGTGAGATAAAATGTGACCATGTGCATGATTGCACTAAAAATTGCATTAAATCTAGTCAGTTCTGTAATTTATCCATTAACACTGTCAGATGTCAAAGGTGTCATCTGCAGCTTCAAAATATTTACAAGTCAAAAGACCTATAGAAATGTTCAGCTTCAGAAATGTCATATTTGTTTCGGAGTCAGTGTTTAAATTACGATTTGTGCCAAAGTGAGGAGCTTTAACAATGTTTCTGCAACCAAGCTCAGATTCTTTACTGTATCTGCATGATGACAAAGAGGTATTATTTACTCTTAATTTTAGCAGCATTTAGATAAACTTCTGCTGGGTCACTTCACCCATCATTTTTGGTTATTTGGATGAACCAACCCTTTAGGATGCTCTATTATTTGAATTTTCACTAAAACCTAGAAGAAGAAAATATTTTTAAAAAATTAAGAACAGTAAAAAATGGCATATTTTTACATCGAAAGGGGAATAAATTTAGGAATTTGTGTAGAAATATATCACATCAGAAAAACCAAAAAAAATAAAAATAAAAATAATCCTAGTGTTTTTCATTGTTCCTCATGATTGTAACCAATTTTCACTCACACAGCTTCATTAGACACCTGTTTAACCATTCCACCAGCTTTAGTGACAATGATAGTCAACTTGAAGATGTTTAACGCATCCAGTCCAGGTCGACCAAGTCGTTGCTTGCTGCTTTGTTTCCGCTGGTATCCTGTGCTTTAAGGTAAGAGTGCTCAAACACAAACTTAATGGTGGAATGAACAACAGCGAGACATGAGTGGCTCACCAGTGTATGGCATGAGACATAAAATGAGCATAAAAGAAAGTTTACAAAAAAAAGCAGGGAATGATTGATATGTCATATTCCTGGACAACCGCAGACTAAAAGCTTTCTCCTTGACTCCCCTCATCTCCTGCTGTTCACACTAAATAAATGGGATTCTCTTGTTATTTTGGAGACTGAGGTTGTCATGCTATCCTTTTTTAAACCTACTGTGTGGTACAAGTGAAAGTCCTTCCTTCTTAGAGACCAGCCTCTGTTCTCCTCTTTCCACACAACAAAGAAAAGTGGAAGAATGACTTGCTTTATCTCATTCAACAAACACTTGTTCCATTCCACTTCAGTCTACAATACAAAACCTGCAGGTCAGCCATGTCTCAAGTACCTCCAGCTGCTTACACCTCTTCTCCTGTCCCCCTTTTCACCATTTTCTCCCCCCTCACTTCTTCCCCTGTGCCATATCCATCTTTATGAGGGCACAACTGGGGGTGGTACCAGGCTCACCAGAGAGATGTCCGTCAGCAGCGTGTTCAGACTCTCCGGAGGATCCACTTCATTGCTCTCCACCACACTGTCATTCTGAGAGACACAGGAAAGAAATAGCAAGAGGAGTAGGGAAGCAAGATGTAGAGGTGAAAGAGCAAGAGGAGTGGGTGATTAAAGAGAGCAAAAACAGAAGGGGGGGTGATTAAAGTGAGAAAGCTTGTGAGCAGATGTTAAACACAGATGTGTGTTTATCCCAAAACAAATGCCAAATTAGATTTGGTGGATGTTCCACATCTCCTAAAAAAGAGAAACAATGTCAATACCTGTTTGCATCAAGTTTATAAGGAAGGCAAGCAAAGAAGACATGCATGTATGCGCGCACACACACAGACACACACACACACACACACCTGTCATGTCTTCCTTCTCAAGAAAAAACCCACATGCTGTGAAATCAATAAAGAGCCATTAGCTTGGTTCAAAGTAGGATTTGGCAACTCAGTCCCACCAGCGTGGCAGAGAGGAGGTAATTTGTGGCAGATCTATGAACGATTTCAGAGCAAGGGGAGCATATTTCAAAGAAACCCTGCCCTTCATTTAACTCTGTCACTAAACTAAAACTAAAGTCCCCATCAATTCGACTCAATTAACCCTGGTTGCTGCATTGGGAGCACTAACAGACAATTTATTTATCACAAGAGTCTATTGACTTTCTGCATGTAGAAACACTGCTTTGCATCATAGGCTGTCAGAGCACAATGCACAGAATGTGTTTATGTGTGTGTGCGTGCGTGGCAGCCTATCCAGGAACAGTATTACTTTTGCTTACCTTTTGAGTCATTACTTTTTAGTACCAAATAGTATAAGGAATTGCTATTTGAAATTCAGTAATTAAATTTTAGTTACTAATTCTAGTAACACTCGGTTATTGTTGGCTTGTTCACCATCATACAAGGAGTTAATGCCAAAAACGAGGAGAAATGTGAACTCCCAGCAATTCCATAGCTGGTTTATTTAACTGCTGTGTGTTCTTAGCTGGCTTTCTAATGTTAGCCATGGGCCCCTCTGCACACAGGATTTATCGTTAGGGTTAAAGAGAAGAAAGAAACACACAGCTGAGGTCAGGAGAGGTGTGTGCATTCACCACATCTAAGCTAGCTGCTGAATGGTCAATAAATCTGTCTAGATTGTAGGTGTGTCTGCATGCTAAACCACATCGTTTGATTATTTTATTTCTACATGTGTTAATACAAGATGAGCTGTATTAACTGGAGCTGGGGAGAGTAACAAAAGTAAAGTAAGTAATACAGCTTTTTTGCCTTTCCATGTGACATCTTGGATACCAGGGCTGTTGACATTGCTGATCTGGGTGATTTGTCCCTGTCTGTCCCTGTTGTGCCTGTTGACAGACTGCAAGCTACAGCTGGTTCAACATATAGTCTGACATGTTTTTCAGTCAAATCACAGCAGGGATTTAAAGCACTACAGTTACCAAAACTGACAAAGTAATCATTTTTAAAGGCAAATGCTGGGCGATCTAGATCACAACAGGTATTTGTGTGACAGTCTCACTGTGTCTGGTCTGGGCAACGCCGCATTTGGACCTAAAATAGGCCTGGGTTTAAAAAACTAAACAAAACATAAACATTCACAAGGTGCTGCATTGTGTTAGCATATAGCTACACTTGTTTTTGAAATGATGCAATATGGTCCAGGAGGTACAGTCTGAGTAATGCTGTACATCTATGTGTTTTAAATCATATGAGAAGCATATAAGATGCTGAAACACTGCACAGTGGTTTGTGATACTATCAAAAAGAATTCGATAACTCTTAAGGGTTGTCACAACTCCGAATCTCCACTCTCTAGCCAACAAAATAGATGAACTCCTTCTCGTCAACCAGACTAACTATGACTTCTCATGCTATAGTGCGCTATGCTTGATGGAGACTTGGTTCAGAGACTCCATCTTGGACAGTGCAGTACAAATACCGAGGTTCCAGGCATACAGAGCGGATCACGTAACAGAGTTATCTGGGAAAATCCACGCTAGCACACTACAGCACCTGGCCGAAAAGATAACTGGTGTGGGACTGAAACATCCTGACTCCCTGCTCATTGTTCTTGGGGATTTCAAATAAAGACAGCATGTCAGTTGTCCCACCAGGGACAAAAACACATTGGACCACTGCTTCACGGTAATAAAATAGTTCATACGAATGGTTTAAGCACAGATTTGTGTGTAAGCATTGATGGCAAAAGAGGTCCAATGTGCTTGGCTGACAGGTTAGCAATCTTCAAGCTGCAACTGTGTTTGTGCATTCATCTCCACAATGTGTTTGTGTGCACACACACACACATATTGGTATGCAGAAAACTATATGCGGTACCTAGCTGTGAGAGTGGTCCAGAAATCCAGCTCTCTAATCTGCTTTACACAGCAGTGGTAGCATTCACCCATGAGCCCAGAACAGCACAACCAGACACACAAGAAGAATATAAACCAACACACACACACACACACACACACACAGAGTTTCTCTCTCACACACTTTGCTTCTTGGAGGAGAAACTAGAAAGCCTAGCAAAACACATCTGAGGCATCTGAATGACAAGGATTGTTTGATGGAAAAATCTGCAGACAGTCAACAGCTTATCTTCACTGTCAGCTTAGACACTGTGTGTATACTTTTGTGTATTGTCTTGTGTGCGTGGAAGATCAGTTGTCTTCAACCACAATCAACCACTTGAATGCTGACACATTTACTAACAACACAATTGTCTGTTGTTGGCACATTTACTGAATTAAACAAAAGAAATGATTAGAAAAGTGTTTTCTTTTTCTGCACATTAATTACACAATATGTATGTGGTGAATTCTGGAGATTTTAGTTGTTATGTGATCTATGTGAAATACCTTTTGTGAAATACTACACAAATAAACTTTATTATTAGTATAAAAGACACAACTTGGACTATTAGGGCTGTCTTTCATTAGGAGTGCAGAGTAACATCACTTTCATTAGAAGCGCTACAGTTCCTGTCCAAATCAAAATAGAGTAAGAAAAAATAAGAAAGAAAGAAACCCCCCCAACTGCAAACAGATTTAAATCCACTGCAAAACCAAAAAACCAAGAGTGTACATGTGTGTCTAAGTACACAGGGAACTTTACATTTCTCTGCTCTAGTATGTATCCCCATATGTAAAGGTTAGTGTTGGAAAGCAATTACCACTTTCAGCAGTAATTCCTACCTCCATCATATCTATCAGCCAGAGCAGCCTTTCCTGCAGAGGGGGAGAAGGGAGGTTTTTGAGTGTGACATGGAAGAAAAACACAGTCTATCAAACATCAACTGAAAAGTTTTTCAGCTTCAACTGGAACGCAGTAAAATGTGTCATTGTTCAGCTCAAAAAAAGTCCACACCAGAACAGACCTTTTCTACTACACAATCCATTATAATCTACAGAAATGTAATGCACTGCCCTCTCTCTCTCTCATACACACACACACACACACATACATAGCCAGGGAAAACAATCTAGAGCAGACAGCCAAAGAGAGAAGGAGCTACACATAATCCAAACACACAGACGGTGAAGCAGCACTCTGGTCTATCCATCAACAGATTATGTACCAGGTAAAACAGTTGTTGCACCTTCAAACATGTAAGAAAAACCCTCAAATGATGAGTGAAGAGTGAAGATTCATTAAACAAGACACAAAAATATCCAGATTTGGACATGTTATGTTTCCATGTATTAAATCATTCCTAATACACACTGGTGCACATTAATTTAAGAAGATGCAGGTGATTAGTCCACTGGAAACCAGCCTACCCGTGCAGAGCTGAGGGTGGTGTTGGACATGAAGCTGGCTGAAGATGACGTCAGTGTGTCAGGGTACGACACCATGGACAGAGAGTCTGGTTGGAGTGCCGTGGCCCCAGCCATCCCCTGCCGTGCCTTTAGAGCCTGAATTTCACGTCGCAGCACCATCCCGTCAAAACGCTCCAGATCCTGGGGGGTGACCAGGCCTCGCACCTCTGACAACAAGGAGAACTGAAGGGAAAGAAACAAGAGGGGAGGCACAGGTACGACCACCCAGAACTGGTTCACTATTCATTTTACAGTTATGTTACACAAAAAAAGTTTAAGTTTTGTCTTAGACTGAACAGGTTTTTAAGATTTTGTTTAAACACTGCTTTAAGTCTCTCCAAACCTAGATTAAACTCAACTCTGAGTCTCGTCTGAATTGACAGGTCCTGGGCTGGTGGAACTGAACTGGATTTACTGTGTTTTCTCAATAATGTGAAATTCTGCAGACTGTGAGAAAATCAAGAGACTTTTGAGAGCTGGGGAGGAAGGAAAAAAAAACTGAACTGTAAGCATCAGCAAAACGCCTGGGCATATACTGTATCTCAGATGGGCATAGAAAGCTTCATTTCAAACCTCACAGCAATCGCACACGTAGACTATACAAGATTCCTGCACTAGGAAAATTGATTCTGCTTCGTTTTATTATTTTCGTTTTTTCAGACCAGCACAAGCCTGCTCATCCCTCACCTTTGCATGCGTGTTGAGCAGCTCGAACAATGCCATGACCAACTGCTCAACACCGATGTGTCCGTCCCGATACTCTTCCACATAGTAGGCCATTGTCTGCCGTTCAGCCTCTGTCAGAAGGTGACGTGCCTGCTCCTCCAGCATGGCCCGGGACTGGTTCACCAGGCTGGACAGCGTCACCTGTGAGCCCGCCACACCCTTGTAAAACCCAGGCTGGTGTAGTTGGAGGAAAGAAAAAGCAAAAGACAAGAAACCAAAAAACTGAAGGCAATTATATAGCATTTTACAATATTTGCCTCTCATTTGCCCATTCACACACGCTCACACACCAACGGTGGCACAGCTGCCATACAAAGCCACCAGGAGCAATTTGGAGTTCAGAGTCTGTCCCAAGGACAGTTTGCCATGTAGAATGGAGAAGCCGAGATCTAACTGCCAACCCTGTGATTAGGAGACGACCTGATCTAGCTTCTAAGCCACAGTCGCCCCAACATTAAGGACATATTATTTCATGTACATTTCTTATTAGGAAGGGTGATAGGGAGAGGTAAAAAGTCTAAACAAAGAGGACAAAAACAGGTCAGAGAGAAAAAACAGTGACAGAAAAATAGTTTTAAGTCTAATCCTAAAGGTAGAGAGGGCGTCTGCCTCCCAAACTGTGACTGGGAACTGGTTCCACAGCAGAGGAACTTGAGCTAAAGGTTCTGCCTGCCATTCTACTTTTGTGGACTCTAGGAACACTCTGGGAGGAAAGTGCTACGAGGTCTATGATGAGGGTGGAATTGAGAGGAGGAAAGTGCTATGAGGTCTATGATGAGGGTGGAATTGAGAAATGAAAAATGAGAATGAAACATGACAAGAACAGCATTAGGAGGGTAAAAGTAAAGGAAGAGAAGAAAAATACTGACTGTGGAAAACAAGAGTGGAAGAGCTGCAATGGTAAGATTGAGAGAATGGTAGAAAATGTGCACTGAAAAAAAAGATTTGTTGGATTTACTTGATTGTAATGTGTACATCAGTCCCACACAACGATAATGTGTAAAACCAACAATTTTCTTTATGTTAACAGAGGAAATATGAATGAATTGCGTTGCTATACTAGCATAATTTGTGTAAATGCAAAGACCCGGTGTTTCCTTTTTTTCAGTGTGGGAGAGTGATTGATATGAGGAAATAGCAGGAATCTCAAGGGCACTGAAGTGAAACTGGAAAAGGAAAGGGAAGATGGAGATGGATGGAGGCAGGAGGAAAAGGAGGAAGAGGACAGATGTTTAGCATGGCAACACATCAAAACTGTAAGGAGGTCGATGAGGGTGGTGGAGAACACAGGAGAGAAAGAATAGAAGGATAAAGTGATGGATAGGGAGGAAAAAGGGAGATAAAGAAAATAACAGCAAAGACCCAGAGGTGATGGAGGAGCAGGAGGAGGGTTAGAGTAGAGACAAAGACAGGGACATAAATTACACCCACATTTGACAAACTAACCGTCAGTCTTTTAATCTCAAATGTATAAATTATCCTCCTACTTTCTTCTTCCTGCTGTCCTACCATCATCCATTATGATTAATGTTTTGTGGTTCTAACACCACAGCTTGCAGCAGGACAAAAATTGTGCTTTTCACACATGTGGGCGGCAGGTTTTTGGTTTTTTCTTTTGCAGCTTTCAGATCTGTCTCCTGTGTGCCAGCTGGCTTCTCTGCCAGTCAGGACAACACCGACACTCCAGAAACTGATGCGCTGCCATCACCACTCCATATCTGCTCTTTTTTCTCACTGCCCATTCCCTTTCTTTTCTGCTATCTGCTTGTTAGTATGTAGCTTTTCTTTAATTAACTCCTTAAATCAAGACACTACTTCAAAGTCACAGCATCAGGGTTTGCCTGAGTTTGCACGAGATGGAAACAGGAGGAAGAAACAGCCCCGGTACTGTCTTCCTCTTCTCCTCCTCCTCCGCTCTGTCTTCACCACATCCTCAGCCCGCACTCTTCTGCTTGTATTATCAGTTGTTCCAGTGTCCTGGTTTGAGCAGAGCCAACACCTGATTTTTGTCCAAATTGAACTCTGGTGCTACCCTGCCTGAATCTTAATCACCTCAGTGCTTACCACAAAAATTTCTCTAAGGCACATGTGTTGCAGTTATTTAACTCTAGGGCACTGTGAAGTGAACCGAGAGGACCACATGTAGTTTGTGAATAGTCAGTCTGTCTGTCCCTAGCTGTCATATTAGGGAGGAGATTGGCACTTGAGGGACCAAATGAAATCGGTTGTCACTCAACTGAAGTGGAACACCTGCAGTTTCCTGCTAATGCGGTCTGTTTCAGATGCTGATATTCAAGGATGGACAGAGGGGACTTTTGCTGGAAGACAAAATTTTTACAGTTGATGGATATCTCGGTCCAATCTGGTCCGTCTCAGTCCAATCTGATGTGAATCTCTGGCTGTGTGCACCAAATGCCAGATAAGCTCTTTTATCACCATGACCAACAAGAACTACAACAACCACTGTCGACATCCAATCAATAAAGAGAAAATCAAATAAAACAGGATCAAAAAGAAGGCAGGGTTACAACAGGGAAATGTCACACACATGATCTCTGCTGTAGCCTAACTATAAAATTGAGATAGTCATTATTTTTCAATAGATTTGAGACTATTCACACCTCCATTAGCCTCAACATAAACTCCTGGAACACAAAAACCTCGCAGTGCACTCTGATGACAGGGTCACACCGTACAGCACAGTGAGTTTCCACTGCATGCCTGTTATGCAAAAGCTTCCTGAAAAACAAGCAAGTGGCTGGCTGAGCTCCTGAGCTAAACAGGCCCATATGGTAATCAGGAACCTCTTAGTACCAAAAGCCAAAAAACAAACAGGATGACTAACACTGCAGGATTCAAGCAGCTTGCTATAAAAAGCTTCAGGAAATGAAGCAGAAGAGTAAGTGAAGGGGTAAACAGTGTTGCTCTGGGGTTTAAAATAATAGTTCCTTCTTTGTAAATAAACACAATTTCTGTAAGACAGTATTGTTTTGACCATGTCATTTTTAGTGAAGTTTCTATTCCATGCCTATTGGGAATTCTTCATTCTGGTACACAGGTTGGTGTGGATCAAGTTTTGCTAAAACAAAACCTAGAGAGTCAGCATTAAACGGTACAGTAGCTGAAGACAGCAACAGTAATGCTTAGTTAAAAATCACAGAGCTAGCGTTATTTACCAACAACCACGCTAAACAGCTTCTCATTGACAATAACTTATATTAAATTTCAAAAGTGACATTTGTATGACTGTGGACATTCAGTGACTGGAGGAGGACAATGAACTTTTGAACTTTTGAGCATTACCATAGGATGCAGTGAAACAGTCTGCAGATCTAAGGAACAGCTGCAGGGGCAAAGTGGGAGGACATGGAACTAGAACGGAGTGGAAACTAAAGAGATGTGGAGGAGATGGAGGTAAGAGTGGAAGAGAACGAGAGACAGTGGGAGATAATGAGTGCATGTCTGTAACAGAGAGAGGCAGCTGTGTGAGGGAGTGAGTCTCTGCTGCTACTGGATACTGTGTAACAGCAGGAAGCACTATTCTCTATTCTTGAAATTGAGAGCAATCACTACTATCTGTCTTACTTTCCAAAAATCAAAATTTGTCTGGAATTGAAACGACAAGCCGGGCCTTGTAAAACTCTTCTTGCTTAGTTTAAATTATTTATAATTAAATTAACACATTACATTTTTAGCTTGGTAAAATTTTCACAATATAAAACTTTGATTGAAGTTAACTTAATTTAGACTGTCAAACTAACAAGACTAGAAAGCACTCAGAGTGTGACCTCTGCCATGTGCAACTCAGTATCCCCATTATGCCATTACACACAAATGCAATATTCCCATGATAGTGTGACCCTCATAATAAAATTGCTTGACCATGAAAACCTACTGCTGGCATTTGGAATGACATATCAGTATTAGTTGAAAGCTTTTTAAGAAAAACGATAGACCTGACAGACATTCACTTGTTGGTTTAAGGGTAAAACAGGGACTTCAGTGAGTCGACCGCGGGCAAAGCTGTGAAGATGTCACATTTCCGCAAGTTTGTGTTCAGCTTGTTCAACAGCTGTTTGATAAACTGCTCATATAGTCTCTGTTACTGGGGGAGTTCAGGCCCTCCCTCCTCTAAACAAAGACTAAGACAGAGAAAAATATAGTAAAGCAAAACAGGGTGGTCTGTGTCAACTTCTGAGGTTATGCTGTTAAGGGAAGCACAGGGTGTACTGCTTGTTAGGTTCTGACAGTGGAACCACAGCTACAATGTGCAGCTGGAGCACCGTCCTCTTCGACAGACTACTGTGCTCTGAACCAGATGTAACTGCCTGCTAACAGAGCTAGCCTGGTCAGAAGACGAGGCACTTGCATCTCTGAAAACGTCAGAACAAATTTCTAAACTGGCATTACTCGGATACACTGACCACATATTGTCAATCTAAGTGGTCACTATCACTGCATAGCGTCGATCTCTCTCCAGCTGTGGGCTGTCACCTCACTGTGCTTCTTAAGTCCCAGTCTCACAAAGAGTGATGTACTGAGTGACGGCTCTCAGTTTCTATTGATAGCTTTCAATATCAAAGGGATTTGTGTCTGTATGTGCTCGGGGTGCTCAGCAGCACAGGCATGCACTTCGACCACAAGGGTGATCACATACAGTCAGTAGCCTTTCTAGCACTCACAATGGTGAATAATCTTTCGAACCCGGGCGGACTGGAAGTTGATGATCGTGCATCCAAAAATTCCTGCATCCAAATTATGACATGGATCAGCACCAAAATCTAGTGTATTGATCCACGGGCCATACCCTCATACAAACCAAGAAAGGAAAGGAAAGTCGCTTTCATCTTTTCCCATTTTTAGGGGTTTGGACAACAATGTTAGCTCAACATTGATTTAGCAGTGGATGCAGTTATCACCTGATAGTTTTCAGCCAATAGATGACTGGAGGAACATTAGGAAAATCACTCATGTGTGATGCTAAAAACCATCTCTGAACAGAGACTGGGTTGTGATCGCCCCCTCAGGTACATTTCACATCTCGAGTTGACCACTTAGATAACCTGGACTGTCATTAACCTGATGTTAACTAGATCTACCCAGTCTTCAGTTCTACCTTCAGTTGTGGAAAACTACAAAAATGTTTCAGGGAGTCATGGTTTAATACAGCTAACTATATGGCTGATCTTGTGAAGTGTCAGACTAGGATTAACTTCACCAATCTAATGTGTGTGCCAAATCAATGACAGTGTACTCCCAGGAGTTTGTTAACTGCCGTTAGAAAGGAGATCCTTGCTACACTGAAAATTTCCTTGATTTCTTGCATCCATGTACTGTATATAGAAAGGTAGGACATTATTTTTCTCACAGGTAGAAAATCAGGATGTGGAAAATGCCTGGTAGGAAGGAAAGGAGAGATTGCCATGCTAACACTATAAGAATAAATTGAACATGATGGTGGCACAGATTGGGTCTGACCTCTCAGGATAGATTAAAGCTTGAGTTCTAGAGAGAGAACAAGTGTACCTCAGCCATCTTGTAATATTACAGTCCTAAAAACACCCACTAAGTAAGTTTTCCACCACTGGTTCCCAGCTGACAGAACTTACAGTGAAGGTCAAATGTAAACATTATGAGTGAGGGTCTCTGCAAAACCATAATGTTATGCTGATATATTTACTGTACTGCTGGCACCGTGCACAGTGAAGCTGACAGAACCGTACAGTATATTTCAAAGGTGTGTTCTCATTTAACTCAAGCTCTAAAGCAAATTCATCCCTATTAACAATCACCATAAAACAGTTTAGCCATGTTGTCCAGTGCTCAGTGATGATGCTCAAACCAGCCTCAAGCACGTTCTGTACACACTGCCAAGAAATGAAAGCAACAACTGCTAATCAGCTTCATCTTGACAACAGGTAGCGGTCACTTATTGCTGCAGCAGCCTCTATCCTTCTGTGCTTTAAAGTCACATCTACTAAATTCTTTCATACATCGGAAAATGAATGCTTAGCAACAGAATCAATAACTGTGACCAGATCAGAATCAGGCAGTTACCTGATGCTTTGATTTATAGCATGTGACCATCTAGGTCATGGCCTTTTGTTTATGCTCTGCTGCCAGTGACTGATGGCCTTTATTTTACATTTGACTAATAAGCAGAAATGGAGATCATTTGTAGACAAGTGAATTGAATCTGGGCAAATTTGGCATGTACACTATAGTAGGTTTATCACAATAAGTCTAATGAATCAAATTATTTAATTAAAGACAATCACCAATCCCAATTTCAGGGCATTCCAAAATATATTGGTACCAATACTGATACCTTGACTTCCACACCGGTTCCTAAACAATATTTTTTCCAATGCCAATTTTATAAAATCAATTAAAAATATACATGCATTACACATTTTGACACAGATCATTAGTTTTTTAATTCCTTGGCATTTTTGTGCATTCAAAGTAGTTTCACAGCATTAAAATTAAACCTACACTGCTCAGAAAAAAAAAAATTTAAGGGAACATTTAATTCACACACTGGATCTTGATGAACAAATTATTCAAGCTGAAAACCAGCTCCCTACATCTGCAACACGATTTACAAGGAAATGCACAACATAGAAATGGAACACTATGGCACAACTGACAAATGTATTTCAATGACAACTTTAACATAGAGCAGTGAACTAAACACTAACATGCTCACAGTGACAATGTGAATATGCTAGCGTTTAGCGGGTATATTGTTTAGTGTAGCTTGCTGGCATAGCAACATTTGTGACTTATCAATAAACAGTAGTCTTGCGGGTATTTGGTCATAAACAAATTTTCTGGGGGCCTTTTTTAGCTTTTATTTGATAGCGCAGTAGAGAGAGACAAGAAAGTAGGGTGATAGGGAGCAGGGGAACACCTCTGACAAACGTCATGCACACACACACACATACACACACACACACACACACACACACAGATGTCTGTGGTGTCTGGACAATCTGGTATTTTGGTCTGATGATAGAGTAAAATTAAAATCAACTGAAATCATGAGAGATCATAACAGTTATAACAGTTCATTCTGAGGGAAGATGCAAAATTCAGTGCCAATACATTATAGTTGACAAGATATTTTGCTAAAAACTGCAAATGGTCACCTTAGGTTGATGATAGTGACAAAAATGTCAATGAAATCAATCCAGCAATTGAGGTTTTTCAGTGTGGACCACGGTGCTGGGCCAACTCACCCACACACTGACATTACCACTCATGCCACTAACATAGCTACAATCTGGACCACACACATGACTTGTTATAGTTTATTAAAATGTCAAGATAATGTATGAGACAGCTATAAACCTGTGACAAATGTCATACTCCTACTGAAGCAGTAGCACAGCACATGTTCAAGCACTAAATGGGGAAAAAGTAATTTTGCTGTGACAATAGTGCATTGTATAAAGATCTGAGACACTCATGATGAAACAACCTTGGTAATATCCTCTAGGGGCACATTATCAAGATGGAGCCCAACTGAACCAACATCTCACTGTTAGCTCCTGAGCTCTCTCTAATGCTTGATGTGTTTTCTGCTCTTCAGCTCAGTCATATTTCAGCTGCACGCTTTGGATTGTTGCTGTTGCCATCTTGCTCTGCATCAGTGAAGAGAAAGCACAGCTGGCTTGGAGCTGAAATCACACACACATAGGCCTCACTGCAACAAAACCAGCTTAGCCCTGGCAAAGCTAAAATCTGGGTTGCATGAACTGACATGATTTGTATTGTTAAGCAACATCAGTTCAGCAGTTTCAACAGAGAAGAGGTTGAAACATTCTTGTTGCATGTACATTTTTCAGCTTTGACATTGTGTTTGGAATCGGTCTTTCCTGACCTGCATTTCACATGGACTAACTGTTGACTTTCCCAGCTATAATTTGATCTAAGTATTGTAAAATCTTGCCTATGGTGATTTTATAAAGCTGTATACAATTGTCTATTGTTTGCCCCCATTAAAAAAACGGAACTGTTCTTAAAATGCATCAGCCATGATATGGCCTATTAACTTCCATGACTACCCATGAATATTAAATTAAACTGCAATTGCTAATCTCTATAGAAAAGGGCATATTGATATGTCCTTCAGTTATTTTCAAGAGAAATCGTAACTGTGTGTGAAATAAGGCAGGTTGTTCACAGATCAAATGGATGGTGGACACCCTGGTTGGTGTGATGGTTTGATTGACTATGTGACAGGATGTCACAACAGCAAGGACATTAGCACATTAGATTGACAAACCTTTTCCAGAAGGTGTTTTGGGTGAAGTGAATATTTTATGAGCTGTTTATTTTTCATAGGGAGCTTTTTTTATTGTTTAGAAAACAGCAAGTCACACACAGGCATTTGCAATACCTGCTAATGACTCAGCTAATTTTATTTGATTATTTTATTTATCATGCCTTAATGAAATGCTCTGCAGCCTTATGGTACAGCAAATAGTCATTTTCTGGGCTAAATTTGGTTTTATGCTGCTAATTTTACATCCCATCTGAGTGTGTTTATCATCCTATTCAAGCCATTGAATTAGACTCGACCATTACTCACAGGATGCCTATTTCCTTTAATGCAGCCTTACTTTTCTTTTCAAGCAGTGTGAGTCCAACTTAATGACATCTTTTTTTGTTGTTGTTATTTATTGCCCATGCTGTTTTGTAAAACTGTTAAAACCTTACTGGAAAATATGATCAATCCAGCATGAATTCTGCTAGCAGGGGGATTTTATTCACTGCTGCAAAACAACAGAGGCCTGAGAATTACGTTTGTCATTTACGAGATAGCACTGGGGCCCATCAGTTTTCAGAGCTGAGGGAGTTATCTTGATGATAAAGCCAGAACATATTAATGTTTGATAGCTTTCAGTTTTGACAACCAGCAGTTTTCAAATTTAAAGAGATATCTTTAAAGTCTTCAGGCTTCAACAAGAACAGTGCAAGCTTTTCAGCTTTGGCTGTGTACGATTACTTATGTGCACTTCTGCTGCCATTTATTTAATTGTTTCCATTGGCATTACATCAAGGAGCAGTTTACTGACCCAACCACATTCACCCTTTAAAGTCCCAGTGTACCTAAATTTGCTTCAATAATTGTGTTTGAGAGACAAAAACAACATTTACCCTTGTTATTTTCTATATACATTGTTGTCTCTAAGAAACATTCATTTGCTGTAGATCAGGATCCAAATTACTGATTGAGAATAGCTGTGTGACCTATCCTTAATTAATTCGCTTATTGGTCTGGTTTGGCCTTTGAGCTGCAATTACATGACAAGGCAGAGAAAAGGTGTGTGTGGTAGGACAGACGTGGTCACTGGGATGCACTGAACCTTCAGGCACCAGCTGGGGGAAAGACGAAAGGAGGATACAGAAAAAGATAAGATGACAAGCCTCTTGCTGTTTAATTAGCACAATCACCAGAAGACCTTAATTAATATTGATGCTAAAGATGTATTGGCACAGTGTGAGGTTATCAGTGGGTGCTGACCTAACAGAGACCCCCTGGCCCACATGGGACAGCTGCAGAGCTGTGAATTATCACTCGCTCCCTGTTGCTGAGCTCTAAGGCCCTGCTGCTACATTGTTACATAATGGGTGTTGTTTATTTGTCTCTCTGTCTATCACACACACACACACACACACACACACACACACACACACACGTACACACACACACAGACACACCGTCTGTATCTACAAACATATGTACATTCAAACACAACTACAGACCAGCAGCCCCTCCACCCGACTGCCCCTTAGTTGTTTTGGCTTATTAGGAGCTTGTACAATTTGTCTTTCATGATAAACAGAATGGTTTT
>NW_018128038.1:153584-159311 GCF_001952655.1 Monopterus albus
AAGGCTGTACAAGTCATTAAAAGCAGTAATTTGCTGATAAATCCAGATATTCCCTACAAAAAACAATGAGTCTAAATCCGCTGTTTGGAACTACTTGAAGCTATTTGAGTCATGTGACTCCCTGCTGTTTTTGACCCCTCAATGTCGCAGCTCTTCTGTCTTAAGGGTTGGGGTAATGTCAATATGTTAAAATCTAGTGTGTGCTTATCCGTTAAAGTGACTGCATGCAGTTCAGACTTGTGCCATGTTGAAAGAGACACATAACTCTTACTAGGTTCGAATCAATAAGATTGCTGTCGCAACTTTGGCAGAAGAGTGTCCAGGGTGCTCATTCAGACATGTTCAGATGCCGTCACATTAAGAAAGAACCACATGTCTGAAAGGGGCCACACTAGCAAACTAACAAGCATTATGTAATGTCTGGCTACATAAGAAAAACTTGAGTCCCAATGCTGTTTCAGTCACTAAAGGTGGGAAACAGAGAAGTAATTTTATGCAGAGATAAATCAATACTACTCTGTCTCATACGGGACTATATGTTGATTCCACAGGGCAGACAAAGCAGTTCACAAACTAGCATTTTAAAGACCTGCTGTGGGGCGTGACAACCTTTCTGGCCAGAGTATAAATATCTGTTCAGGAGGAAAAATGCTGAATAACTGCTATTTGTGAGGTTGAGGAGCACAGCATGTATAATATTGTTCACATAAATTGTTTTACAGGCTGAATGCCTGTTTTATTATCCAAACCTACTGCTGTGCTCTGCTGTGTGAGTAAGAAAAATAAAGCTAGATAGTTGAGTGAAATTAATTAGATAACCATATTTCTTTGATAGCTGAAATGCAAAAGAGAAAATCTAACAAATATGAGCACTAATGCTTTTGATAATGGTTTTCCTTTGAGTCTCAGAAGCATCTTGTTCTCTGCTCTCCTTCATTCAGAGATTTCTAAAAGAGGTTTGTGTAACATCTCACACCTGATCAGTGGTGAAATCATGATCGGCTCAAACCGCATAAGCATGCATGTGTTGTTTTTTTCATCAGACTAATGGAGGGATACATGGGGTAACATGCACTTTGACAAATCAACTGGCATATCATGTTTGCAACTATGTCTTTTAAACAGAGTTCTGTACCAGATTCCCAGCTCTCATTATATTTGTGTTTGGCAGAGATGCACATAAACTGAGAAAGCATATGTTGAATCTTGCAAAAGTATAGTTATAGGGGGTTTTGCCAGTTCAATTTATAAAGGTATTAGTCATCTGACTGCAACATCAAAGGCTTTGATTGAACTTCGGTCTTCTGTCAAGTCACCTCAATTTCACAGTGAACTGTGAAATAAAGCAGAAATGCCAAACAACCTCAAAAAATATTTCCACAAAAATGGTATGTGTCCCATACATGATGCTCTCCAGCAGTTTTTAAAAAAAAATCACTGCTGAAATTTGTACAATACAAGAATAGCTTTTTCAAGGGAGAAAATATAGGCTAACAGAGCATCATTGCTGACCCTTCTTTACAATGTGGAGATAAAGTCTTATGCCTCTTATGGGACTGTTTCTACGTCCTTGACCAACCCGCAAGTCGTTTCGGTTGACTGAGGATGCAGGGCATTCCAAGTCTCTTATATCGGCTCTTAGGGCCAAGGACCGAGGAGTCATGACTGAGGATACACAAGACCATCCTTTTTCTGGGGAGTTTTCTGTGAACTGACATGCCCCTTTATCGGAAATCAGTTAGTGACACTTCTGGTGAAGGATCTGAGGAAAGCATGTCCTATGTCACGCCTCTCCTCATATGTTTTCCTTGTATCTTACAGGAATGGGACTAAGACATAAGGAAAAGATGCAAGTGAGGGAAATGACAGTGCTTATAAGAGAAATGAGATGTACCCAATGTAATTATTATGTTTGGGAGTGAGACCTGATCCGAACAATGCCTCTTCCGTTTTTTACACTACTGAACCCCCTCAAACATCCATACTTGTGCTTCCACTTTTTGCTAGAATGGCTGAACGCCCTCCCGTTGACACAGCCCCCTGTCGCCAGTTGTCTGATGGAGGTCACTCATTTTCCTGCCAGGTGTCGGCCCTCCTCCTCTACTGGTGCGGCTGCAGTCTCTTGTTCAGGCCAGGCCCTCTGTTTCCTCTTCTTTTCCACTGCTGTCCTGTCTTCCGGGCGCTGAGCCTCCTATTCCGTCCGCTGTTTGTTTCCTCCTTTTCTTCTTCTTTGGCCATGGGGCTGCCACCTCTCTCTTCTTAGGTAGTTACCAACTTCTTTGGCAGTTGTCCTCCCTCTTTTATTACTATCTTTTCCCCTCTATTCTTCTATCCCTGCTGGAGGTCAGCTAGTGCCTGAGAGCAGCGCAGACCTCCTTAACCTTCCCCAAAACCATCAAGTGCACAAGCAACCAAATATTCACAAGGATTCAATATCCTTATAGTTCATTCATTTATACTTATACTTCCATTTGTACTTAGTGAGGGCAGGCCTCTGCTAGTTAAACAGTCTTTAGTATCTTCAAAGTGTCAAATCTAGTTCAGTCCACAGTTCCACCACAGCTGCATTGTGGTAATGCTCACAGTTTGGGTGGTTTTTCATCACAAGGAGCTTGACTTATTTCTCTGGACACACTGGATAGATTGGATAGCAAGGCAATTGTCCTGTAAATTCTTGCAGAGGATGAAGGCAACAAGATGGTCATAAATTCTCCAGGCTGACCAGTGGACTCTGCTGAGACAGTAGAAATGCTACACATATTGCAGGCATGGAATCCACGATCAGATGATACGCACATATGCATCAAAAGTCTTAACCTTAGCTGTGTGGTTCACACCCCTCTTCAGCTCTAAATAAACAGGTGAATCCTGTTAAATTTGCCTGTGGATAAAACACACACTATTTAAACAAGAAACTCTGGAATTACTAGGAGTCTGATTTCTCCTCTTTGGGCTGACCTCCTCCCACCAAGCCCCCCTTGTGGCAAGATAATGTGCACCAGAGTGTCAACTAAACACAAGAGAGTAGGGCTATCTATCCATCATTTAGCATCAACTCCCAGTACGATAGAGAACAAGCCAATAAACATATCAAAGTAACAGAGTGTTACTAGTAACTGTAATGTAGTTCCTGTATTTCAAATTACTTACAAATCCCCATTGCTGAAAAAGTAGTCCCACTAATGTAATGTTCAGTAACAAAAATACAGTAACATGTAATGCATTACTTACTAATACTGTCATCTGTACCATATCACCAAAATTGACTGACTGAAATTTTTGAGTAGTATATGAAAGACTAAGAGTGCTTATGTAACGCAGTGACAACCCACAAGCCATGACATTAAAATGTGTGGTGAAGAAATAAAAGGTGAAATTTGACAGGTACAGCTCTTTCATCCCCAATCAATAACAAAATACTAGAAAAGTGACCAATGACACCACTGACCCTCGTCACTTTTGAATTGCATTTTCCAGGCAAGTGACGGCATAGACAGTGATGTCCCAGGAGAAACACACAAGAACATGGGTAGTCCTGCAAGTATAATTAGTATGCAGATACACATACAGAGAAGAAGTGACTTCTTGTAACTCTTACTTTTCCTGCTGCAGAGGCTCCTTGGTCCACTGAGAAACTGCAGAGACACAGATGAAGGGAAAAAATAAGTCAGTGCGGAGTACTTGAGTCCTGCACACACACACACACGTACTTTTATCATTGTAAGGACACTCATTGACACAATGCTTTCCCTAGCCCCTTACCATAACCTTAACAACTAAATGATAAATGCCAACCCTCTTACCCTAACACCTAACCTAAATCTGATTCTAACCTGAACCCTAAAACCCACTCTTAACCCTCAAAAATGTGTTTCAGAAAGTAAGGATCAACCAAAATGTCCTCACTTTCCACAAATTCCCTTGCTTTGTAGCAAAAACAAACAATGAAACAAACAAACTTATTTGCTCCTTACTATGTAGCAAGTGCAAGAAAACACACATGCACTGACATGGATTATATTCATAGACTGCTCATCCTGACAACTTAAAAAACTGCTCAATAACCACATGTAATACATGATGGTAATGATTACTATAATGAGGCAGATCAAAAAGAATAGTAAATATAGTTAATCAGAATAAAATCTGTAAAATTTGATAGTGGAAGATTAATCAGGCCACTCTCAGGCTGTACCATCACCATAATTGGTACAATATTACATGAACAGACTACAAATTGCTGCAACACTCGGTACAGTTAACCTACATTTGACCCAAACATCCAGCCTTTTTTCAGTGCTGGGTAAGGGCTAATTAGAGGCAAAGTGATATGTGCATGTACAGTAAGTGTACACACAGGAAATGCAAATGATGAGATTTTAATGCAGGGAGCAAACTTTAGAAGTGATTTAACAGTAAAGGAATGGAAAAGGGCATCTGAAATATCTTGACTGACAGCTTTTCATTATTTTGAATATATTTCTCATTCATCACTGGTTGGTAAATGTACAGTAATAGTAAATCTGGGTCATGGCTTTCATGTTCTTAAGAGAAAGCACAAAAGGATTTTTTTAAAAACAGGAAATATGAAGTACATGTCTTCCAATCAGGCTTAAGAAAAATTTAAACATATGTCAGACGTCAACTCATTGTTTCACTCGAAATAAATAAAATCTCTCCAAATACATAAAAAAGAAGTATTTTGAAAGGTCACTTTTATCAGTCTCATACTCCTGCCCTGGGTGAAATGACTGAAACAGATGTCATTACATCCACAAGTGCCCATGAAGCAATGGGTTCAAAATCCATGAATAACATGACAACTCAAAGCACCTACAGGGCCAGAAATAATGAAAATAATGTCATTAAACCTGAGCCCAAAAAATATTGCAGTTCCACCCGCAATGGCACATTAAAGTTGGCACAGAGGCCTGGTGTGGGATTCAAATTCAATTAGTCTCGTTGACTTATTAGACCAACTCAGTTGTTTATTCTTTTTACTGATATCTAACATGTACTGCCAGATAAATGTCAGTTTTTAAGGACAAGATACTAAATTATACATCGTAAATGTGTGCAGCACTTCACGCTGATTTTAAATAGACAACAAGGTAATGAAGCAAGCAGATAACAGCCAATTCTTTGATTAAACATCATTTCAAGCTTCAACATCTTTCTGTGCTTCAACTCTTAACTTTACAGTATATCTGGCTCCTGGTGCAATGTTTCTTATTTAAAATTGGGGAAAATGTGAAATAAATCCAGGGAAAGTTTTATTCAAGGAAGATTTAGAGGTTTATATGAAGTCAGACTGATTAGTAAAACACTACTTTAGAAGAACATTGTTACCTGCATCTTGGTACAAATTTCATCTTACTATTTGATGAAAGGTGAAATACAGTTTATAAATGTATGAAAATATCTATCACTTGATGAATTAATGAAAATGTCTGCGGAGTTTATGTATATTAGTGTGCTTGACATAAAAACAAGGTGAAAAGACAACCCCAGTCTTTCATGGTGGCAACTTTTTTTTACTTGCTTTATGGCACTGTGAAGGCCTCAGTCCTGGCCTTCACCATGTGAGGACCTAAACCACCACCAGCCATGGACTTGGGTGGGTAATTCATATTAGACATACACAATTGATCAATGAGCATGCACGTTTGATTAATTTTGTATTGTTAATGTTTACCTTTTCTTTTGAGTTACCATGTTTCCTGGTCC
>NW_018128038.1:159465-179238 GCF_001952655.1 Monopterus albus
CCAGCCAGTATATATGTTCCCCTGTGTGTGTCATTTGCTAGGTCAGTTGGTTTTGTTGAGACAGTTCAGTTTGCTGTATTTTGAGTTTCCTTATCTTTTGTTGGCCTCTTTTAGGGCCCAGTTTATTTGATGTTAATTTTGTATTTTTCTTGCTTTTGGGTTAATAAAAACCCTTTATTTTGAACTTTGGAAGCTGTGTCTTTTGCCTTACTGCTTGGTCCCTGACAGGCACATATTCCTTTTTTTTTTTTTATTAAAATTTAAAATTGTGGAAATTATGTAAAATTGCGTTTTTATGTAAATAGAATCATACAGTAGGAAACTTTTTAATCCCTAATCAAGCAAAAACCTTGTTCCTGTACAGAGATAACAGAATGAAATGAAAGAACAAGCATCTGTCTTTACTTTTTAGCAGAGCTGCTTCTGCAAGAAACACTGTAATAACCATGACAGATGTCTCTGGGGAGGAGTCATCAAGACATTCATTGTCTATGTCAATGTTAAACACCATTTATAGCGCTGTTTGTTTTGTAGAATCACAGAGTTGTTGGGCACTGCGTGTTAGTGAGTTGATGAGAAAATTAGTCTGGCATCTACATCCGAGTTTAATTTGGTTGTTGGAGATCACATTTGCTTGAGGTCGTGAGCTGCAGATGAGTTGCTCAGGTGTGGCATTTGGAGAGGAGCCCTGGCATTTTTCCAACAGAGCTGCTTATTGCACTTTTTTCCTCCTGGGGAGAGTTCTGCCATCTAAGAGGTATACGTCTGATCACATTAGATGGTTAAAGAGTGACGTCTACTTCGGCCTCTGTGATCTCTTCATTATCTCTGTTAAATCTCAAGCTTCTTTCTTGTGCCATCTTTCATTACTGGAACTAGCATAGTTTAAGCTTGTTAAATTGGTTACAGACAAAATAAATCTCAAGCCATGATGGAAATTCCAATATAATCTGAGGTTTCATGTCCGGCCAGGATCCAATATCAAGTCTAACGTGAAAAAATTTGATAAGCTCTTCAAATGATTGTACTCAAACGTTTTTAAAATCACTGTATCAAATCTTCTTTACTTACTTCTCTCCTTTACTTCTGATCTAAGCCTGAACTGAACTGTGCCTGACTAGACCTGAATTGAGAAGATCGATACTACTCCAACATCGATACGACTAATATAAGCTACGGCCATGAGATCAGGTCAGTTAAGGTCAGAGACTGGAAACAGGGGCAGTATTGTGGTCAGTGACAGGCAGCCAGCAGAGATTCTAGGAAGTTAGACAGTCTAGCACAACACCCTGCAAAATCACAACACATTTTTCTACTTTTGTATGATCAGATAAACAAGACAGAAAATGTGAACAAGTGAGCTTTAGACACAGCTGCTGATAGGAGCACAGGCCGGAGGACTCAAAGACAGACACACACAGCAGGCAGGCGGTTTTTTTTAGAAACTACAAAGAATGTAAAAGCTTGCAGGTAAGCAGGTGCAGGAACAGGTAGGCTGGAAACAGCAAGAGTGTTGAGAATGAAGTGCAAATCTACAAAACATGCACATGAACATGCACATGCACATGCACATGCACACACACACACACACACATGCACACGCACACACACAGAGCGACCTGGCAGATGACTGGGGGCTTATATATGCACTGAGACAGATTGGAAATGTAAGCAGGTGGGTGTGAGGAGGCAGATGACAGAGACAGGGAACTGAAACAGGGAGGAAAGTTTGGGGATGTCTGGTGAGTGGCTGAGACTGATAGGAGACAGAGGCAGAATGGCCTAAACAAAACGGGCTGAGAAAGGAATCGAGACAGAGATACTGTTGGTTAAACTTGGCTACAGCTTGGAGATCCAGGCTAGCTGTGTCCCCTGCTTCCAGTCTTTATGCTAAGCTAAGATAACCACCTCCTGCCTCCAGCTTCATATTCAGTGTACAGTCACAAAATTGGTGGGAATCTACTCATCTAACTTTTGGCAGGAAATGGAACAGGCAGTCTGTCCTAAAATAGCAAGATACTCCTTAAATGTCCTCTGGCTTAAATTGAATTTGATTATATTTTTTTACTTAACTCTGCCAGTCTCTTTTGTTTTTTTAGATTATTACCTTTCCCTCATCGATTATCACATGCTTTTAAATTAAAGTATTTTATTGTGTAGTTAGTAATTTTCAAAACTGAAGTTTAAGTTACGTACTGCTTCGACAATCTTTCCCTTTACTGCACCTTCATTTCGCACCTCATTTATGTGTTGATAATTAATTTGAATTAAACAAAACTTTACACTTCATGTTTTAATAAAAAAAAAAAGTACTTTGTTCTGACCTTAAAAAGCTGTAAACAATAAGCAGGAGTCTAGAATCTACTGTTACAGATGGGTACAGCAAATGATTAGAGTTACCATTCAGTCTGACAAACAGTAAATATTTAGTGGGCTTGGTCCAGATTTGACCCAATCAACACTCACCTTGCCAGGCTGCTGTTGGCGGAGCTCTCTGCGATCTGCGAGCTGGCGATCCACTTGGTCTCGCCCACCACTGTCCTGGAGTGAGGCAGGCGCCCCACATCTTTCACCGTCATCATCAGGTGCTGTGACGACTTCAGGACCCTGACAGCTTCGTCATGCGGGATGCTCAGGAAGCTGCGACCGTTCACCTCCAAGATCTGGTCCCCGACCTGCAGGGAGGGAAGGGAACAGAGAGGCGTAGCAGCGGGGACTGAACAAAGAGGTGAGGGTGAACCAAGCAGAGACTGTCACATGCACGGCAGCGGGGACTGAACAAGGAGGCGAGGATGAACCAAGCAGAGACTGTCACATGCACAGGTTCATAGGTCAAAGGTCAGAGAGAGGTAATGCAACAGATAGAGGTGGTGGAGGGTACAGTATAGAATGTTTAATGGATCAGAGCGAGACAGTTACGTTGTAGGTTTCTGGTTAAAAGTTGTAGCTGAGCAGTGAACAGAAATAATTACACAGAGATTAAAGTATTCTCTGTTCACTGACAGGTTCGAGATCAAGGCTGTTTATTATCTAACGGAAAAAGATTTTTACATTACTTTACATTCAGGCAACATGCTGACAGCTGTAGGAGAATGCTGATGTCCATGCTAAACACCACCTCTTACCGTACCCTCCTGTCTCCTATAATGAGATGATGTATTGTAGCTTTAACCTTCAGCTCAGCCATCTGAGGTGTATCAGGGCCCCTCATCTGTGCTGAAGCACAGATCTCTTTCTCAAACCGTGCTTTTCCTACGCTCTTGATCGATGCATCTGCCTCGCATGGCTTAATCTCACTGCTATCAGTCACAACTCGGACATACTCTGTGCACCACTGCAAATATTTCTGCAAACTCGACAGTGAACTGGTCAGTCATCGATCTTGCCTCAGATAGATTTGCTTAGCTGCTCACTCTCACATACATGTGGTCTCAGCCACTGTGGATACATGCTGCTCTCCCTCTATTTTTTGCTACTTTCATATCCCTATGTGATGATTTATGCCTGGGGGACTTTTGTCCCCATAAGGATGTGAAGTCCGAACAGTGGGACTGTGTAAATGGATATATGTCCCCACAACAGAAGTAGTAGCAGGACAACCAACACCCCCCAACACATCTGAATATAGCCTCGCCAATCTACCAAGAATTTCCTAATTTTTGCTTGGTGTTTGTTATACTCAGACAGTACTGGCTGTGCGGATGGTACTTTTAGTGTATAGACCCTGTGATTTTTTTTTAAATGACTTGTGATTATCGATATTTGTGCTAATTTTATCTGAATTCAGACTGCCTTCAATATTATCCACTTACCTTTATGACATTGTTATCCCATTGGTTGTAATAACTGCATTTAAATGCTAGTAATTTTACTAGAATTCCCATATTTGGATTATGTTAATTATAAATAAAATTCCAAAGTTTGTGGTTAATCATTATGAGACTGATCTGAGCACCCAGTTGCACCTACATTATATTGGTGCCCCAAGAAATGCTTTTTACTGCACTTACAGTGCCTTACACTGACTTTTGTCAGTTTATCTGTGAGCATGACTGTGGAATTAATTAGTCACAGAGGACAGACTCATCACTCTTTACAAAACAGCACAGGCTCTCTGTTCTTGGAATTGACTGTGTTTGGCATTTGGACTTGATGCTGTGTTTAACATTTTGCAAAAGTCCCCAAATGTCACTTTATGTCTTTTACTTTTATTCCCATCACACTCTGGTCCGCCCACCAAACCGAATCTCTTGGGTGTTGTCCAGCCCACACTGTATCCGGCACCGTTAACACAAAGCAGCACCCTACACCACAAAAGGCAGCTGAGGACATTTTCCAAATAAGCCTTCACCTTTATTAGGTCTTATAATGGCACAATTTGTGATACTTTGTAGTAGCACAATTCAACAGCAAATAAGGGACACAAAATTAAAACTGTATTTACAAATCTAATCAATCAGCTCTAGCAAGTGAGTGAGCAATGAGCGCATGCCTGCTGCCACAGCAAGCACTTACTTGTGTTGTCAGGTTGAGGTGAATCCCCAGGAATGAGATGGATTTTAAGACAGATTACAAGCCATTTGTTCCTTCAGTCTGCAGTTTTGTTTTTGATTAATGCCCTGACACATTAACAAATTAAACGATGGAATACTCTCTTTGGCCCACCTGTACACTGTAGTCTCATACCGTAGGTCTTTTTTACAGAAAAACTTTAGGATCCTTGGATTGTACATGCTGGCTGTTACACTGCCAGTACTTGCTGGAACAAATAGAGCATTAGCAACACCTGTGCTTTTCCTACTACGACAAGTTAAAATATCTGCTGTGAAAAAGGACTATTAGTTGCTATAGTGAGAGTAGGGTGGTATGCAACGAGGCCTGCAAGGTGAGTGAATAAAAATATGTACAGTATGGGAGCATATCTAGTGACATAACTTTATGGAATGTTATTGGTTACATCTTTTTTATCTGCAGTCCAGATTATATTTGGGCCTGCACTACTGTAGCGTGTTAAAGCACCACTGTGTGTAGCAGCTGTTAATCAAGTCAGGTTATTTGCTCCTGTTGGAGCTGACAAATGAATGGAACTTTGATTCTGACTCTAATTACACGCTGATTAAGTTTTATGACACTGTGAACCTCATTCAAAACCACACTGTTAATTACAGAGGAGTGAATTAGAAAAGGCTGATATACAATATTAATCATCCTCTAAATTTCTTTATTATTCTTGTGGTTCAGGATGGATCAATCAATATTCCAGATGTGAACTCTTTTACAAGTTCTTTGTAGTGTTCTCTTTGATCATTTCAGAGACCAGCGAGAAAACTTGTATTATTAAACACTAACAATCACAAAGTGCACATATGCACTCGAGATATCTGTGCACACACCTAGCTTTATGCGATTCAAGTTGAGTCACTTTCTGCTGCATCTCCTGCCATCAAGTCCCTGCTGACGTCTTTCCATTCCGCTCACTCACTCTCTCTCTCCTTCCCTTGCTGTTGTCTCATCATTCTGCTCCTCCACAGTCACTTCCTCTCCCTTATTATATTTCTATTCGACGGTATAGGCCCTGTCTAGAGCCACAGGCACTTCATTTTTTGTGATCAATCTCTGCGTCACACCAGAGGTGCTGTCGCAGTGCTGCATTCTGGGCAATTAAACGTCAACCGGCAGCAATGGTGTTTAGGATTAAAGCTATAATCAATGCTGGTGTTTATTAATATCACATTCGCCATACAGAGAGGAAAAGAACTCAGACGGGAGGGGGTTGTTCGATTGACCACACTGAAATGCCACCTACAGTTTTAATGAATATCAATTATAAACTCTGTGTGTCCAGAATGATTCTCCCTGTGGCTGTGAACACACCTGCATGTGACTGATGATTCACCAGGCCCATGCAGGACAAGACAGAATGGGAAAAGCTTCTGTGGCATCATAGCAGCTTTATCTATGGAAGTAAGTGGAAGTACACAAGCTACCACCACTGCAGTGGTAGTTCACTTGTCATATTTAACAGATTTTAGCAGCTTTTGTAAATGTTGAAAGAATAAATAAATAAATAATAAATAAATAAATGTTTTGCTGAAAAATATGACAAGTCAAGTCTGTTACATGTTGACATATATTTATCAAAACCACCCTAAAAGCAGCACTGTTGTTTAAAAACTGCTGTAAGACATCAGTGAGTTACATGTGCACTGGGTGACATGTTCTTTCATTATTATGCAAACACAGTACAGCGTCCTTTTCTAAAATACTCACTACTCGAGACAAATGACTCGAAATAATTTCAATATTTTAAATCAAATATTTGCATTTTTCTAGATATTGTTTTTGAAACACAATTGGGTGATTTCTAGTGCAATGTGTGCAAACCTGGCAACCTAAGAGAACATGGCAGACCAGCAGAGAGAAACACAAGTCACAGGGTGCAGCTATCATGGAAGGGCCTAGTTCAAAAATAAAACAATTTGGATTTGAGGATTATGTTGTCAATGATGGCAGTAAGAAAAGAACAGTGCTACCCAAAGTCTGCAGTGCAAAAATCAACGACATATCAACCACAGCACCCAACTTCATCACACAACTCAAAGGATTGTACATGTTAGCTAACCTATTGGCTGGTCAAACATTAGCTGGAAAGCTAACCTTAATTTTAAGCAGTTAGACTTTGCTTCGAATTGATTATGCATTATTTGAGAGGAGTTTCTGATAGCCATGAAAGGCTAAGGGTTAGTTTATAGCCTACAAATGGACAACTATTAATCAGAAGAGATGTGGGAACATTTCACTTGAATACATTCATTCCCATAACATTATCAGATCATCATTATTTTGTATGACTTGACATGTGACTTGCTTGGCTTATAGTAGGGACTCGACTTGACTTGTTTGATTCTCACCACAGTAATGTGCACACTTGCACTCCCACCTCTGATGTTTACAAAAGTCACATGTTTAGGATCTTATAGCTAAAGTCATAGCTCATTTCAGACTAATGTTTTAAGACTGAGTCATATCCAGTACTGTAAGCTACTGACATTCATGTAAGGGAGTGGTTACTGACCAAGGTCAATTCAGTCATCTGCTAAAAGGCGATGACTGAATCGATCGACATTATGAAGCAGACTGCTTCATAATGCCAGTGTAGCTGCACCTCACTGGACTATGCACTGGAGAGTGCAACACATTAGTCAAGTGAAATAGCAGTCTAAAGGTTCTGCAACATAATCTGTAGTAATGTTGCCTAATAAACTTGTTAAGTCTGTAAAATGAGTTACACAGTAACTAACAAATAGTAAAAAGATTAAGTAAGAAAAACAAACTACAGAACTACTAATAGTTATTCTCCCTCTCTACTGTGCTGCCTTAGAAATAGTCCATTTGCAAGCAGATTTAAAAGCTATTTAAAGTACATCACTTGGCAAGTGGTAATTGATGGATCAAATCCCCTGTCTTCTTTAGATCACACTAATAACTCCAAGAAAATCTGACTTTTTCTTCATTTCTCTTTCTATCCGTTTGTGCAAGGTGACTGTGATGTACATAAGAAATTTCTCTCTGAAGTGTTAGATATTTTTAGTCAGATAGATACTGGATAGATACTTTATGTATTAGAAATGTTAGTGGAGAGAGGATGTCTAGTTAGACTGTTAAATGCTTAGGCCTGCATATGAGTTTCTACAGGGTACATCTGGTCAAGGACACCAGAAAGAAGAGTTGATGACTGTCAGCAGACAGGGTGTTTAATATTATTATTATGATGTGTAAAACTGTAGACTTAGCCATAATGTTCCTATGTTCGAGTCACGACATGTATTAGAGGTCGTGAGAATGTTTTTAGCTACACACCACTTAACCAACAGTCATACACATTCACACGTTGATTTACTTCATGTTTTGACTATTGCCAGAGCCAGCTGCAAAGCTGGTGAGAGAGACGTCTTGGTTGACGTTTCTGTGTAGTATGGGGCTAGCCCAATCGAGGTTTTATAATGTATAGGCCTGGTGGGTTCAGGGTCTTTCATCTTACATCTGCCTGCGAGCATGTTGGAGGTGCAAGATATCTGAGCATGTAATGTTAATTTTACCTGTGATCCTTTGAATAAATCAGCACTGTTTTGAAACAACCACAATAGAAGATAGGCAATACACGACAAATCTAATACAGTATTACAATTAATGAAGGATTTCATATCATATATCTTGTGGGTCCTAAAATCACTAAATTGTTTACATTGTTTTATATTAGCCCAGTGACTGTGGAAACCACATTTATAAGTACCCTTCAAACACTGAGGAAGCCAAGTACTATTATTGCTGGCCAAAAGATGACCAGCAGTTAGTACACAAGTTGTACTAACTTGTCTCACGGTGTGGGAGCTCTTCTAAAACTGATCTTGGGAGGACTTCCTTTAGGGTAGGATCACTTTTAATTATTGTAGGTTACAATTGGAATATATTACTTTTTTTTTTCTAAAATTAGCTAAAAAGCTATATTGAGTGACAAAATACACTTTCTGAGTATCTGAGGATTTTCTTTCCTTTATTTCAAGGAGTGTAGACCTAGAAATAGACTGAGCAGTTCTATGCGCATCCTAAACATCTTTATATTGTGATTTTATACGTCATTTTTCTATACACTGTGGTGTGGAGATGGCCATCCTCTCCCTTGGAGATAGCAAAATCTAAGAAATTGATATTATTCCTAGAACAATATTGAATAGCTTATAAATAATATTCATTTCTGACACAGATCAGGAGTTGGAAAGGAAGGCCACAGTAATGACAAATCATATTGTACAGAGCGGCTTTAAAACTAAAGTCATTCAGGTTTTAGTCAATAAAGTTATCATATACTGTAACTTATTAAACTCAAATAATTTAAACTGAGTCTATCTTTGTGGAAGTAGTCTCAAAAGGGCAAAAACTGTTACCAAGGCCTAGAAGAAAAAACAGTGCTTGATTATACAGTAAAGAGGCTACAGCTAACAAGAAAATGGCACCAGCTATTTACATGTATTTTAAGGCTAAAACTCAATTTTAAAAATGTTTTAAAAGGACACAAGCGTTGAAAGGTTTTGTAGATGAATACTTCTTAACAGCATTTACTGTGAATAACTACATTTTAACATGAAGAAGCATGAAGTAAAATTCATTAAAATACCACTGAAACAATGCGTAAAATAGATGATTAATCATGAAACAATGCGTAAAATAGATGATTAAAACGTGCACTCTTAGCTCAGTTTTAACCTAGATGTCTAGAATCACCCAAGCTTGCTGGAAGACCTTGGATAACGCTCCCAGCTTTATTTAGGGAACTTATACTAACTTATAAGCAGAAACTTAAAGGTGCGAAGCCTGTGGTCAAAACTACTCTGAAAAACTGAAAAACCTGTTTTCAGCCAACGACCCCTCATCTGTGTGGAGAAGCCTGAAAGACATCACTGGCTACAGGAAACCAACTGAAAGGCTCACTTTCATTTATAGCTGTTCAATGATCTAAGTCAGAGGGGTTTTGTTCTTAATAGAGAACCAGTGTGTTGGCCATCTGTGTCTAGTCTGTTCTTGTCATACTCCAACTCTCCTGATAGTTCCTCCTCACTGCTGCTGTCTTTTGGCAGTGGGAGGAGAACAACGGAGAGATTAAATATTGACTTGTATGCATCCATCCAGCTTCTTAAACTGTTGCCCTCCCTAATGGGCAGAACTTGTAATAAATTAGAATTTGTAGATTAACCGTAGCTCCTTTCAAAATTAAAGGGAATGAACACATTGAGTGTGTCAAAGTCCAGACAACACATTTATCTTCCAATTGAGACTTTCAGTGAAAATGATTAAACTTTAATTGGACCCCTTGGCTCCCTCACCTTTCTTTCTTTCTTTGTTCCTTTGTTTTTTCCCCTTGGGTTGTCCGTTGGTCCGTCCATACATCTGCCTGACACATTCTCTTGAAAGTGGTAGTTCAGAAAAACCTAGAGGGAATTTCTTCCACTTTGGCACAAATTTCACAGATTTCCTCCTTTACTTCCTTTTTTTCTGCCTTCTTGGCAGAATGTTTTTATTTCTCCTTCCTTTAACTCTTATTTCTTTTAATTTAATCCTTATGTCCTTCCACACTTCCTGCCTCCTTTCTTTCATCCTTTCCTTCCTTCCTACCTTTCATCCTTTTTCAGCTATTCCTCCCATTCTTCCACCCTTTGTTTATTGTCTTTCTTCTGCTCTCTACCTCTTCTTTCATTTCATCATTTCATTTCATTCTTTACTTTTATATCCCTTTTCCTCCATCCTTCCTTCCTTACTTACTGCTTTGTTTCCGTTCTTTCAAATTTCCTTTCACTGCTACTTTCATGCCGTTTCTTGTTACATATTTTTTCTCACTTTTTTCAGTTTTTGCCTTTTTTCTTTAGTAATTTTCACTCAGTCGACTTTTTTTTATTGTTTGGCTCCACTTTTAAATCTTTAAATCTTTAAATGCACTAACACTTTAACAGTCAGGTACGCCACATGCTGCGTGCCCACTCTCATGCATTCAGATCAGGCGATGAGACAGAGTACAAAGCTGCGAAGTACAGACTGAGGAAAGCCATCACAGCAGCCAAGAGTCAGTACAGAGAGAAGCTGAATGGCTTATATTCTACTGCTGACTCTGGACTGATTTTGGCAAGGCCTGCAGCACATCACAGACTACAGGACCACCACCAGCATCATCAGCTCCACAGACAGCCAGCCTGCCTCCCTTTGCACTTAGCACAGGAGACAGTCTTGAAACCATGACCGAGTCTCCACCATGTTTCACTGAAGGCTGCTACACTCAGTCTTCCACCTCTCTCCAACTCTTCTGCTCACATTTCAGATTTGATTCATCAGTCCATAAGACTCTTTTCCGCTGATCTTCACTCCAGTCTTTGCGAGCTTGGGCATCTCTCAGCCTTTTCTCCCTGCTGTCCTTCCACAGAGGCTGCTCCTGATCGAGCTTCTGACTGTGGAAGGATAAACTTGGTATCCAGATGAAGCCAGATGCTGAGCCAGGTCCTTGTTGGATTTCCTCTGGTCTCTCAAAGAAGAAACTCTGAGAACCTTCTCGTCAGACTTTGCTAGTTTCTTGGTCTTCTACTCCCGTTTTTGTCCTCGACCTCCAGATTCTTCAGATTTCTTTAGAACAGCTTGAATACAACATCTTGAGTTTCCAGTTTGTTTGCTGACTTTTTTTTTCTCCACATTTTTGTGCTTTTTAATATTGGGTACATATTCCCTATATTCTCTAATTGTATTTTGATATATAGTCATCATAACACTGATCATCATCATATGGAGCAGCCCACAGTCATATCAGTGTCAAGAGTCTGACTATCACTGGGAACTTTATCTACTGCAGTTAAAAAAAAAGAAAAAAAAGAATTCATGCCGGGACAACAACAGTGCCTCACAAAAACAAATCCATATCCATCCACACCTACTTACTGGTTAAAATGCTGTTAAACAGCAAGTGGTGAGCCACTGGCATCAAGGGGCAGACAGGTTTAGAGCTGAAACTTGTCAGGGTTGGTGAGTAAAGCTGCCAACAATTTTAATGGTGATCTCAATTAAAGTGCCAGACGAGGTTAAGCAGAATATAGTGTCTTTTTAGTGAGCACTACACAAGCGTACAGTGCAGGAGTCTAGAATCATAATCAAGTTGATAATACCAGTCCAAGGTCAGTGCCGGCAAACACACACAGCTGAGGGATCCACAAGCGAGAGGTCGAAGAGGGAAGTCTGATAATCATCAGAATTAGTCAGAAAGACAGTCAGTCAGGAATCAGGAGGGTTAGGCAAAACTCAGTGGTCAAAAGGCAATTGGGGTCAAAACAGGAATCACTCATAACAAGAATAACGCTGGAGAGTCTGAACAAGAAGTGAGAACAATCTGGTAGCTTTCCGGTGGGAGGAAAGCTGCTTATAACGGGGTGAAAACAGGTGTAAACAATGAGTGTTGATTAGTGTAAAGAGTCAATATGTGGGGTGAGACTGAAACAGGAGAAGATAACAAAATAAAAGCATGATACCAGAAGCCAGTGGGAAAGAATCATGAAATTATTAACAGAAATGATTATTTCACTACTGGTCAGGACATCATTTTGGATTCATTCATTGTTTAGATTTTTATGCAAAACTACACTTGAATAAACTCAAATGTTTTCACTTCTGAAAACTATAACTCTCAAAATTGTTGGTAAGCAATTTCCTGCTAATTAGATAATCTGTTAACCAACTAATAATTCCAGAAATCTAAAGCTTCTTATACTTTTACAATACATTTACAAAGAGATCACAGGCCTTGAAACAGTGGTGTGACATCAAGATAGAACAGTGAGTGAGGAGGGTTTGGCCTTCAGTGCGGACAACTCAGGTTCAACCCCCCATCTGGTTTCATCAGGTCCATGAGTGAATGAAAACTGTACTCAACCAAAGTCTGTTTTTGGAGTTTAGGCCTCACCTAATGAGATCACAGACAAGCATGTTGATCACTTGAAATCCTGTTCAACATTTTGAGGGATTCATTTCTTCAAAATGAAAGCTATGGCAAAGAACATAACATCATTTACATTTCTGTGGGTTGCTTTCCTGTCTCAGGCTACTAAAACTGTACGCCTTTAGAAAAAAGGTTCAGGATTATAAAGAAACAACTCACAGAACATTTTCCCTCAAGATAATTTCTGTTTGTGGTGGAAAAGCAAAAACAAATACACAAACAGAAAAAACTGAGTGTAAAATATGTCATGTTAGATCTATAAATGTTAGAGTGTAATATATACAGAAGAAATGACACCGGCTCTGTAAGCTTACATCATTTGATAATTATTCTAGTCTTTTCTGTTGTATAAAGTGGGTTTAACACAAAGCCATTCTGTGTGACAAAGCTTTATTACGGTCTGATGAACAGTGTCCAGTGTTGCTGAGAGCTCAGTCAGTCACCGCTCAATCTGACAAACTACTATAGTGAGAACATTTCAAGGTCTCTCTGTCTGACAGCAACTCATAACACAGGGGAGTGCTAACAACTTATAACGACACTTGTGGGTCAATTATAACCAGTCAGTTTATCTCATTCACTAAGAATTACTGTATAGGTTTTCTGGGAACATCTGCTGAGGCTAATTTAGGCCCAGAGAATCTGTTTTCTTAATCAGCTTCTTACTATAAGTAATGGAGTTCCACATGACTGCCTTCTACTGCCCACTACTACACTACAGCCCTAATGTCTGCACATCTGGAATGAAAAAAACATTCTTTTGAGTGAATGTGGCTGAAATGAAAATAAAAAACACTTTAGGGCAGGTTTGCGTTCTAATTTCAATTACGTATAGAACTGACTATTTTAAATAAACATTTCTTTGAAGATAAGCATAAAAAAACATGTTACCACTATGCACTATGTCCAAAAATATCAAAAACAACCACAAGTGAGACAAATGAAGGTGAGTAAGCATTTGTTCCCTCTGCATTACTGGATATTTCAGTGCAAGGTGTGTATGTTTATTGCTGTTCAGTTGGCAAACATGACCATGACAGTACAGTCACTTCCAGACAAAATGTGCATTTATAAACAGAACCTACTCAAAATCCATGGAGCTTTATCCATTTGTCCTCTAGAGCAGTCACTGTGACTCACAATTACTAGAATTTGGCTGAGTGGGGTAATTGATAGTGTGGAGAGAGTTCTGCAGGAGACATCACAGAGAAACAGATGGGCTGTATTCCTGCTCGCTCCCTTATCTTGACTCCTAATGCCAGAGAGCATTCATAACACTCAGAACAGATGTGTGTGAGAGCGAGTATAATGTAGGTGCCTAACCCTCCTCAGGGTGACGTATAACTGGGTACAGGATAGTCACACTTTTGCACTGAAATCAACCTTAGCGAATACCATCCAGGCAGTGATGTTTTTTTCTGAATATATTTCTCAGTGTGATGTTATAATTCAGGCTAAATGTTAAATGATTTATACATCTTTTGAAACGCCATTGTCCTTCTTAAAGACTATAAAATATAATTAAATAATTCAGCTACAAAGAAGCAACATTGCCTGGTTAAGTATGCGTTCTAATTTTTTCCTAAGTCCAAATACATCAATAAAGAACTAAACAGAGTAAAAAGCCTTTACCAACAATATAAGAGGGAAACATGAAAAAGTATGGCTTTTATGTGAGCAGTAGTTGTTATTTACTCCTCAGTGGTCCCTGGCCATTGTGAAAACAAGGAAGGTCCCTGTCAACAGGCCAGACGTTGATCAATGAACCTTTGGGTTGCAATCGCACTTTTCTGTTGCCTCCATGGTCCACAGTTGGTGCATTTCACATTTGAATGTCATGTTTATTAAAGTGGGGAGGAAAGAAGTGCTTTCTTTTTTCCTCCAGCAGAGTGGGGGTTTTCTACTGGTTTGGACACACAGTCACATATCTATAATAAGCAGAAATAAATGGCTTGTTTTGCCTCTAGAGTGCTTTCCAGCTGTGCAGACAGAAATAGTGTAATGTGGAGTCCATTTCCACACACCAGACACATGGAAGCAGAATTGCTACTGTACATGTTCCTGCAGCCAGGATGTACTACTACAGTACAGAGCTTTGATTTATATCCCTACATAATTATCTGACATTTATGCTAAGTGAATATTACACAAAATTGTATTATATAGAGTATGTTCTCTTCCATGCATGTGTATAATCCAGTGTTTGTAATGTATGTTTGTTGGGTTGTCCCTGCATCTGTGAGAATTCTAAACAACTTAGAATTTATGAAAATGTATTTAGTATTATTGGTTTTAAAGGGGTGGAACAATGGTTAGTGCTGTCATCTCACAGGTTCAAGCCCAGGCCGACCCGGGGCCTTTCTATGTGGAGTTTGCATGTTCTTACTGTGCCTGCATGGGTTCTCTCCAGGTTCTCCAGCTTCCTCCCACAGCCCAAAGACATGCAACTTAGGTTGATTGGTGACTCTAAATTGCCAGTAGGAGTGAGTGTGTGTATGTGTAGTTGTTTGTCTACATGTCAGCCCTGTGATAGACTGGTGACCTGTCCAGGGTGTTCCCCATCTCTCATCCAATGTCAGCTGGGATAGGCTCAAGCCCCCCACAACCCTATACAGGAATGAGCAGTATAGATGATGGATGGACGGATGGAAGTTTGAAAGGTGCAGAGTGTGAGATTTAGTGACATCTAGTGGTTGCACATTGCAAACAGCCATCACAGCAATTACCATAAAACAAGTGCAGAAGCAAACGGTGGCTCAATTGACCACAGTGGATCACCCGGCACTGCCCTTGTTCTAGCTACAGATATCAAACAAAAACTAGGCTAAATTATCTGTCCAGCAGATAACAAGCAACTTTGGCGTCAATCTGGAAACATTTCTCTGTCCTCAAGGATTTCCATCTGGGAAAGGGAAAATCAGTGTTTTTCCTTGTCTTGTGTCGTCGCCTATCCCGTTTCTTCATGTCTTTGCTTCATTGATGACAGGGATTCACGCTGTCTTCCTTTTTCTTGTGTTAAAAAAAAGATCCTCCATTTCTTCAAAATACAGTTCTTAAAGTCACAACAAAACCTCTTTTTTTCTAATGTTACTTCTTATTTATCTTCCAAGAGTCACCAAATCCAAGCTGCTACTTCTACGTGAAACCCTGACATTCTATAACACCACAGGTAATCAATAACTGTGAATGTCAGCCATGTCGCTTATGTTTTATATTGATGTTGAATTTTGATATTTGTCTGTGTCTGTTACAGTTTTTCACAATTGCTAAAACAATAAACCCCATTCTCTGAACCAAATTCTCAGTAGCCTAAACCAATTTGTCGAATAAATCACTCTTTCTGCAAAACCTTAAACAAGTTTAGGCACCTAGACTCTGTTAGCAAATCTCATGCACTCTTTTTGCTAAACTCTAAACACATTCTCACTCAAAACACAGTTCGCACTGTGATGAACTTGTGTTGCAAAACACTAAACAGAGGACAGCAGAACTTAAACACAACTAAAGCACCGTTTACACACAATGATTCAAAATTGTTCACACTTGTTTCTAATTATGTGATGAGAAGGTACAAATCATAAGCCAGTTCAAAGTGCACAGATAGCACGGGTACATCCATCAACTATGGATAACAATATGAGAGGTAGAGGAATATGAGGTGTTGGACAAAAAGGACGAGGAAGAATAAGACCAAGAACAGAATGTGCTCCTTCCACCATACAGCACTGTCCTCAACCCAACAGAAGAGTTTTTCTCTGCATGGCGGTGGAAAGTCTATGACCAAAACCCATATACCAGGGAAACTCTCTTACAGGCAATGGAACTGACCTGTGGTGACATAGACGTGCAGTCTTATCAAGGCTGGATCTGCCACACTAGAGGGTTTTTTGCTTGATTTTGCTAGAATAGTCAGAGGTTTTGTGAATTTAGTTTGAGTATTTGGAATTGTGTTTAAGGTTTTGAGAAAATGAGTGGTGGTTTCAAGAAACGTGTTTTAGCAATTCAGAAAAACTGTTAAAGCTGTTATAAAGTTTTCCTCAAGAGTAGCAGCACCAAGAAAACATTAGCCTATAGGGGCAGAAAATCTCTTTTCCTCTTCTACTTTGACTACATCACATTAATTTCTATTTAACCTATTTAATTTCTAACAAATCCTGTTTAAAGATGTTTTTCTCTTCAGTTTTATGCTGATAACACACCTTTCTCTGTCTTTCCTCTTGTAGTCACTTACTCCTGCTATCAGCTACACCATGACAGAAAATTACCATTGTACTCTGACCCCGTACTTTATTATTCTGCAATCACAGTGAATCACACAGTAACGAGTTGCTGAATCCAAAGAGTTGCTGATTTAACACAAAGTAACCACCTGTTATGTGGTAAGCTAACACTGTGATTAGTCTGTGGTGTGCTTGTTTGTGTCTCTAAGTCTTTGCAGACGCAATCACCGGTTTTCTGCATGAAAGTCAGGTGTTTGACCCGTCTATCCACCCCAACCACCAGCATCTAGTGCTTTTAACATTACAGAGTTCCAAACTGTGTGCCTTCAACAGACATTACCTGTACGTATTAGTTTCTGTCTCCACAGCTGGTGGCAGTAAGATGCCATTTCTTGTTTGACATCCCCCATAAAACACCAAGAACAAGACGACAAAGTAGTGCACTTGGATGCAATACAACAAACATTGCCGTGTCACAATTTTACAGCCATTACTGTGACACGACTCTGTTTTATGCTGTGGACCAATAGAAACAGCTAACACAGCACAGGTTATGCTGTTTCTACTGCTGACTTTATGACGGCATAAAACCTAAGTTCTATTTAGCCTTTATACTTCACGTTATTCAGTAGGGCTCATCTTTTTCATTTTTTACTGACTCTGATACACGTAATTTATTGCGTTAATCAGGAAAACATGCAAAGCCATTTCAGTTTGCATATGCATGTATCGAGAGACATTTTTCAATCTCTTATTAAAAGAGAGAGATGTAAGAGCCAAGCTGGAAGAAGCATAAAGACTGACTGACGGATAACAAAATTCTTAATTTGGATACAACCATAGATGGGAGATGGTAGTAAAAGACATTAAATAGTAACGTTTTAGTTAATATTTCCTTGTTGCTCAGCATCTTTTCATTGTATCCCTATAATTCTGACATTGGATTAAAGACTACCTCTGGGGCTCAGAAATGCAGGTCTGATTTATCTCCACACTGAAAAGAATAGACATAAGTCTGAGTCCCAGATTCAGCAAATGTGATGTGGGGAAGCATTATGTCCCAGGCACTGAATACCATTTATGGAGAAACGCTTTTTTAAAGATTACTTTTATGGCATTTCTGCTTTATTAGACCACACACAGTGAAAAAGTAAATGTAGCATAGCAACAAAGTTGGACGTTGCTATTTCAGATAATATTTCATAGTTTTTAAAAAAATCTTTTTTTATGAATTAAAGTAAAGTGAATTGAACAGAATTTTTTTGCTGACCCTTTTGGTGGCCTAATATGTTCAGTGGTTGACAATACATAAGTCTCTTTAATATCAAAGGCTGTTCAGCTGATTCTTCAGTCTCAGACATCTTTTTATTGGTTGATAGAATCCAAGCTTTGTAATACAGTGTAGTAATAATCCATATTTGCCTTTTGCATGTTTACCTATCCCTAGTATTTGGAATCGTATTGATATCACTATTAGTTTGTGCATTATTCAAGAAAAACGAAGGACGAGTGATTACTAAATGCCACGAATGGCTAAATAAATGCCCAATGCAGACTGACATAACAACATGTACCTACAGTCCTTCTCAAAGGGCAGTTATGCCAGATGCATTGGAAATGGCGCACACCAGCAGTGAGATCACCACAGAGCTAGAACCATTTATACTTGCTGCAATCTTCTCCTAAATGATAGGTGACGCTGCTGAGAAAAACACCATCTAGACTGCTGAAATAGCAGTAGAAGAAGAAATCTACAAAAGGCATGACCTTTTTTCATTAGCTTAAATTAAACTGAACCAGGCAGATGTCAGCTAAAGGGCACCAGGCAGAACTGACCTTTCTCCTCCTTTAGATTACAGTGAGTAGGCCAAGGTGCAATAATAGTTACTAGACAAGCACTGTCTGTACTGGAGTCATCCAAACTTACACAAATACTGTATATACAAATTCACACATTTGCATGTGAACTTAATTTCATTAGTTTTTGCAATGACTTTTTTTTTATCAATGTCCCTTCTTGCTGCAGAGTCACAAATTTAACAAGGATTTTTACATGGCTTCATGTAGAAAAGGTGCAACAAGAGAGCAAAGAAACATGGCAACATTTCCACAGCCCAGCTTTCATTTTCTCAGAGACTGAAGGCCGAGTCAGTGACATCTTGATGTCATGATGATTATAGAAGCCTGGGACTCGCAAAAGCCATCCATCAAAGTCCTACCAGTCAGATGAAAACCAACACACAAACACAGACAGTGAAGACTGTCAGCTGCATGGTAGGGAGCTGAAGGGTGGTGGACAGTTATGAGGAAGCATCTCCAGGAATGTCTTTAGCTTGGGTTTGTGCCTGGAGGATGTTTGTGACACCACTCAAGATACACAATGGATCCATCCAAGTAAGAATTAAAACTTAGACTCAGCTGCTTGTGAATGAAAAAAAGTTAAAGGGTAAAGTGTTTTATATTAGATGATGTTTTGTTCTCAAAAACACACAAACCAGTGTGACTGCTTGAAGTACTTTGTAAAACAACTCTGTCAATACAATTTCATTAATACACAAGGGGCAGAACAAGGGTTTGATGGACGGGTATCACTGCACTGTCTTAACATAGAGATTACTATTTTACAGCCTACTTGTTCAGTCAGAGAAGCAAGCAGGGAGGGCGGCAAAGGCATAAAGCACAGGGTCATCTCTCAAGCAGCTTGAATTTGACTCAACCTTGAATTTTGCTCTGGTATCATTTTTCAGTTTTGCTCTCTCTTAACCAAGACCTGTGAGTGTTGTGTACTGGAAGATCTGATATTTTGACAGAAAAAACCCCCACCACACTGGCTGGGACATTTTACTGATAATGTAATACCAACAAAGCAAAAGACATATTAACCATAGGTGTAGTGCCGCCAGAACGCACCAGAACACACCACCACGTTTTTTTCCCTCCAAGAGAGGAAAAAGAATAGGTCTACTGGCATAATCTGACTGAAATTTATAATGCTGCATCATTGTGAGCGCTTGAAGATCCAATCAT
>NW_018128038.1:179334-180924 GCF_001952655.1 Monopterus albus
TGCTCTGATACACAATTAGCACCTGCGAGCGTTTTGTTCAACCACATATATGGTGATGTGGATGGTTCATAGCGACACAGTTTAGCGTTGACTACAGACTCAGTTTATAAAACACAAGTGACAGAACGGAGCTCAGGTCATCCAGACTAACAAACTAGAGCATGACCTCCAGGAGGGGCCATGGAGACAAACATCAGATGTAATGATCAGCAGCTAAAAGAGACTTTACATTTACCTTACATGATGCTGAGATTTAAACTGACTGCTTTACCTGTGGACCTGTGAGTGATCAGATGTAGGTCTATATGATGTAAGTAGGACACATGATGGCCAAACTTTGGCACATGCTGACCAGTCATGAGCCCTGCGCACAGTTGATGTGTTCACTGTTGCTGGTTGACATGTAAACCAACACGAAGTCAGAGGAGCTCAGTGAACAGTCAGCATGTCGGTTTAACACCGGAGCGGTGAGCATCCATTTTCTTATAGATTTAAAATACAACATTGTGTATTTTCTCATAACAATGTGACCCCTGGACTGAGTGCAGCATGAATGACTTTGAGCAGCACCTCCATAGCTTATTGATTTCAGGTGACTCTCTCTCATCAACACCCTCCCATACAAACTTTCCACACAATGACCAATGTCTCCGACCCATTTAACAAAAGGAAACGCAACCAAATGAAAGAGTGAGCACAGTTTGGAAATGTAGAGAGGGACAAACAGCACAACTGTCTGCTAGAGGCTGAAGAGAAATCATTTGTATTTACATGAAGGGGTCAAGGCAATTCACATCTCTCAGGTGTCTCCATGGTTATCCAACCCTGTCCTCCCCAACCCCTGCTCCGACACCAGTCTATAGAGATGTAGAGTTGTTCATTTTGGGGATTTCACCATGACAACAATCATCTGCAAGAGTAGCCAACAGAATGAGATTACGATATAAACTCTATATAAACTACACAGTAAAACAGTAAATACTCGACCAGACCGTGGCTGGATCTTGCCTGTCTGATCTAGTGGTGCGGTAAAAAAAAAAAAAAGTCAACACCTTTGTTTTAACCTGGTTCTTTTACGTGTTTGAACATTTGTTACTTAAAGCTGTCTTCTTAATTTTCTCCATGCCACAGCCTTGGAGAAATGCAAATTTTTGTATTGGATCTTTACTTTATATTTTAATGTAGACATGTAGAGTTACCTAAATTGAATAACAATTAACTTGAAGTGCTTGAACAAAACTAAACCTACATGAACATTACAGTACTACGAAAATTTTAAACTACAAACTGCGTTATTTTTTTAATACTCCCTACCATAAACTCATCACCATTTCCCATTCAGATTTATTACCATCTTAGAGCAAATGCCGTTTGTTATTTGTGGAAAAACTCTGGCAAACTCCTAGTTCGTACTAACTACTGCCTTCTCATGAGCCCTGGGAACACATGCTTGTAGCCTACTGATAGAAGGGGGTGGGGTCATGCTTCTTTTATTTATTTTTTTTATTGAAACAAAGTAACACATTACCAAAACAGTACCGACCATGGGAGCCAAGACAACAGTGAGATGACATTACAAAATGATATGGA
>NW_018128038.1:181415-189353 GCF_001952655.1 Monopterus albus
CTTTAACTTTCTGCCACTCCGCACAGTGCAACAAAGAACACTTAGTCTTAAAATTAACAGGTACATAAAGGCAACAAAGCATCAGAACCGATACACACAAGTAGCGTCATCAGAAGGTTACATTTTACACAGCACAAATAAGCAAATCAAAGGCACCTAAAAACAGGGCAAAGCAGCACTGGAGAGAATCAGGAACAGCAGTAGAGACTAAACAACCAGGAAAGATGCCTCTGCCGCAGTGTCTCTTCTTAATACCGGTGACTCTGACCATGGACCTGTTGTGATGGAGTTCACAGAATGGTGCTAATCATCCTTTCTCGAAATTACTATGACTAAAACTAAAGAGATGGATTACTGATTTTTGTAAGACTCAAGTTATCATCTGTCCAGTGATGATTAATGATCAGGATGTCGAATCATCAGCCCAGCAGTGCAAATATTATGGTTTATTTATTGATAACAGATTGACCTTTGAACTGCAGATGACAGCATGTCCGGAGCAAGTGTCTCAGACGTGAACGATCGCCTTTCTGCCCTGGAGCTTCGTGTTCAGCAGCAGGAAGATGAACTGATGGTAATGAAAGCTGCCCTTGCTGACATCCTTCGTCGTCTCGCTGCCTCTGAAGACTCAGCTGCCACTGCATCCAAAAAACAGCATGCAGGAAAAGGTAATATTTACCTTTTATTGTCTTGGCATCTGTTGTGTCTCATAAAACTTCATTTGATGCTGCTGGATAAAAAGGTTTCCACTGCATTAGTCTTGTGGTGTGGGCTGCACCAGCCATTTGAGTTAACCTCTCCTACATGGACAGTTGAAGTGAGAAGTTTATATACACATCAGCCATTTAACATTTAAACTTGGTTTTTCACAACTTCTGACATTTAATCCTATAAAGCCTCCCTGTCTCAGGTCAGTTAGTGTCTCTGCTTCATCTAAAGAAGTGTCAGAGTAACAGTAGAGAACAAGATTTTTTATTTTTATTGAAACAAAGTAACACATTAACAAAACAGTACCAAACATGGGAGACAAGACAACAGTTACATGACATTACAGAAGGATATAGAGTGTTTAACGAGGTTGTAGTGTGTGAAGTGTGGGTATTTCCAACTTATGCAGTCTATGAAATGCAAGAAAGGGAAAAGGAGGGGAAGTAAATAAAAAAAAACAACAATAATGATGATAACAGTACTATAAAAAAAATCAGCTTGTTACATTTTAGAGGTTGGTGGGAATGTGCATGGCCTCAGCCCCAGGTATTTGATTCAAGTTGAAATGTGTTAAAAATGGTTCCATGTGTCATAAAAAGCAAATCAACTATTCTTGAGTTGATGTCATTTTCTCTAATGTGATGTATTCTATCAGAAGGTTGGTCCAGTGGTTTATGTGTAGTGATTTTTTTTATTTCAAATTTGGAAATATTGTTTTCTTGGCAATAGCTAGAGAAATGAGGAGTGGGTTTTTATATTTGGTTGGTAGGTGGTCAATGTCTGTGATATTACCAAGTAAGCAAAGTGATGGAGAAGGAGGGATTCTACAGCCCAAGATGGTGGAGAGTTTCTCTGTCACTGCTATCCAGAGGGAATGAACTGGTTGGCAGCCAGTAGCATGAAAATAATTGTCGGTGCAATCTAGAGGGCTGTGTCAGTGAAACCCATTTTGAACATTTTACTTTGTGTAATATGGGTCCTGTAAATGGTCTTGCATTGTATACGTTGTAAGTTTACATTGCTGGTCATAGAAAAGATGTTATTGCAAATTTCTGTGTGGGAAAAGGCAGCGCTGCATTCATTCAAGGATTAATGTGATGTTGCATTGGAATAGAATCTAATAACCAAATACATTCACTACAAAATGTATCAGCGTTTGCAGTGTAGTTGCATAGGCTATATAGGAATGTAATTCTCATTCAGAGTGTGCCTTTTTGGACTGGTGCTGAACTGCGGGAAAAAGTCAGAGGTACTATTCAGGAGGGCATAAAAGAGTTAGCAGAGCCCGAGAGTGACAGTCTCTTTTCTATATCCTAGATTTGACAACCTTGATTTAACAATGAGAAAAATGTAGACAATGCAATAACTGCCAGTGGCATAATGTCTCAAAAAGCAACGAGGTCTGAGTTTATAAGCATAATAAAATAGTTGTTACTGTGACAGACATAGACACCGATTAATATGCAGGCAGCCACTGCCAACCAAGCACCTCAGCTCAGTCTGATGGTCCTACCATATTCATCCAACAGCAGTTCTGGACATGAACAGAAGAATCAAATTATCAGTCATCCTCTGCAGTAAATTACAACAAACACTGTTCCACCTGGTGGATATATACAGTACTGTGAGCAGCTTGTACACACTATGCTTAGGGGTATTAACAAGGCAGCGCTACGATTGCTGTGTCATCAAGGAGCATGCAAAGTAAGAGCAGCCACTGTGCGTGGGCCTGCCGTGGATCGGGCACAGTGCCACTGCAGTCCAGCCAGCAATTTAAGATGGCTGCATCTGTACCTGAGGCCATTCAGTAAGTGAGCCATGTTCCCCATTACTCTATGAGGACAATAGAAGACCATCAGTGTAGTTCATTATTATTCTCAGCCTCAAAATATCAGAGAACCTGTTTCACTACTCCCCTCACCAATTGTCTTTAACTCCCAGGGAGCCTGCACATGTAGGGTCTGTTGACCCATAGAGGTTAAGAAGCAGTACTGGAACCCTACCTGAACCTCACAGTCATCTTCACCGCTCCCAGCCCCCAGAGCAGCTCTGCCCTTTTTTCTGCCCCCAATATAAACTGTTAAACTTTTCTCCAGTCTGCAGAGTTGTGCATTTGGGTCCATAAAAACCTGACTCCTGACAGTACAATCTGTCCACTAACATGGACCCAGCCTACAGTTATTCTGCTTCTGAAGCTTTTTGTGACTTGGAAGATGAGATGGCACATCACTGCTTTCCGTTTTTATTAACAACAAATAGTGTCACTCTGGTCATATTACTGTGAAGGGATGTTTCTGTAGCAAGGATTTTGAACCGGAGCCATGGGACATATTGCATATCCAGGAAGCTTTCACATGCCATTTTGGTTGTTTATATCCCTCCTTCTGCAAAAGTGTGTGACCTCCACTCCTTTGCTGTGAGGCTCCAGTCTGCAACCCAGTGCTTTCTTGTATTTATTGTATACTTATAGCTTTCAGACTCTTGAGCAACTGTTACAGCTGTTTCCTTGTGGAGCTTAATAGTATTTTTGCCATTCTGAATCTCAGTTACTCAGGCATTTACAGAGCCAGAGTTCACATATGATTATGACAGGCAGAAGAAGCAGCAGTACCTATCAACTGGGTATCAGACTACACTGGTGACTCTGTAATTGCTTTCTCTTGTGTCCCCTGTCAAAGATAAAATATACATTTAGGCTGCTCCATATTACTGAGTTTAGATATCAGTTTTTTATTATGAAAATCTATCCTACAGTAGAACAAAAAATGTTGGGATCAGAAGTATTAATTTCAGGATCGACATGCATGTCACTATATAACAGTCCAATACCCAAAAATACTGACATCAAAAAGATGCCAGAACATCTTGGGTTTTTGTTTGATAAATGTCTTAGGTAATTCATTTATTGTTGATGAAATACTCTAAGCCTCATTACTTGTTTCCAGCTTCAGAGGAAACTACAGTACCAATAATGTTTGTTGTAGGTTATGTCTAAACATCCATGAGCTCGATGATCATTATTGCATCTTAATGTTGTTGCTCACTGTGCCAGCAAGTCTCAGTAAAGTACTAATTTTCACTATGAGGATTCTGTATTCACACAGTATGTGTGTGTTTTGTTTTTACTTCTGTTTGTTAGTATAGTACAGTAGCCTGAGAGCAGCACTTGAGTCTACTACAAATTTCCTTTGAGAAAGTGAAGTAGATATACTTGTGTTTTTACTGTCTGATAAGGATGTATGCTCAACTCAGCTGTAGTGTTGCATGCAGCATTACATTACAGAAGCTGTTAAAGAAAGCTATGACTTTGCAGTGATCCTGCAGTACAGGCTCACCTTGTTACACGGACCTTGTAGGAGAGCATGTCTCTAATCAGTGTAGCCCAAATTGCCACCTCTGCAGTGAGATCAGAGCCATGGCTCTGGAGACAGGAGGCTCATCATGTAACACTGCCACCATTTGCCAAAGCATATATAGAAACCCATTTTCAAAAACACAGTTTAGATTTTTATAATATAGCAGGGTAAAACAGGGCTGTTTTGGCTTTAAAGAGCTCCCATTAACTAATTCAATAACAAGGCCAACAGAAAACTGAATTTCAAGACAAATTTCATAGAACCTTTTAACATCTTTTCATTTTTTACCTGCCTTTCCCAAGTTTTTATTGGGCTGCCAATTGGCAAGGTAAAATGCATAACAATGCTATGATAAATGAATTCATTTTCCTAATTAAAATTCCATTCATTCCATTCCAACTTTATGTATAAGCACTAAAAACAACTGAGGTGGACCACAGTGCTGTACAGTGTAAATAACAATATACATTAAAAATAAACAACTTACAGGTACAGATAAAATCACCACCAATATAAAATAATCAATACAGATAAAATCAACACCAATATAAAATATCAAAATGCCAACGAGAATAAAAGAGCTTTCAAAAGGGACTTAAAAACAGGCAAAGAAGAAGCTTGTCTGATGGCCAGCGGTAAATCATTCAATAGCCTCGGAACAGCAGCCGCAATGGCATGATCACCTCTAAGCTTGCGCTTTGTTCTGGGCACACTCAAAAGAAACTGATTAGCTGACCTCAAAGAATGCGTACATGTAAGCCAGTGAAGCAAGTCAGACAAATAAGAAGGTGCAAAGCCATGAAGGGATTTAAAAACAAATAATAAAATTTTATAATGGATCCTAAAATAAACAGGTAACCAGTGCAAGGAAGCCAAAACTGGAACTGAGAAATGTGCTCATATTTACTTATAACTGTTAAAAGACATGCTGCAGCATTTTGGACCATCTGGAGGCAAGTGATAGAGGACTCGCTAATCCCCAGATACAATACACTGCAGTAATCCAATTGGGTGGTGATAAAAGCATGAATGTGTGTCTCAAAGTGCCGTCTAGAAATCACTTATTTTACTTTGGCCAGCTGCCTTAATTGAAAAAACAAACAAACTAGATTTTACAACAAAAGCAAATTGGCAATCAAATTTTAGATCGGGGTCCATCTTAACCCCCATGTTTGAAATATCTTTCTTGTTATATTGAGCTAAAAAGCCCAAGACAATGGAGAGACCCAACAGTATCAATAAACACCATCACCTCGGTCTTCTCTTTGTTCAGCTTCAAAAAATTAAGTGCAAGCCAAGATTTAATGTCCTCAAAACATTCAAGCAATGGCCCAACACAAGAATTTGTCTTTTTAACCGGTAAATAAAGCTAGCTATCATCTGCGTAGCAATGAAAGAAGATGCCGTGTTTCCTAAGTATGGAGCCAAGTGGGAGGAGGTAAAGTGAAAAAAGAAGGTGTCCAAGAACCGAGCCTTCTGGAACCCCATACAAAACGGGCTCAGAAGAAGACATAGCATCACCAACTGAGAAATGTGCTCATATTTACTTATAACTGTTAAAAGACATGCTGCAGCATTTTGGACCATCTGGAGGCAAGTGATAGAGGACTCGCTAATCCCCAGATACAATACACTGCAGTAATCCAATTGGGTGGTGATAAAAGCATGAATGTGTGTCTCAAAGTGCCGTCTAGAAATCACTTATTTTACTTTGGCCAGCTGCCTTAATTGAAAAAACAAACAAACTAGATTTTACAACAAAAGCAAATTGGCAATCAAATTTTAGATCGGGGTCCATCTTAACCCCCATGTTTGAAATATCTTTCTTGTTATATTGAGCTAAAAAGCCCAAGACAATGGAGAGACCCAACAGTATCAATAAACACCATCACCTCGGTCTTCTCTTCGTTCAGCTTCAAAAAATAAGTGCAAGCCAAGATTTAATGTCCTCAAAACATTCAAGCAATGGCCCAACACAAGAATTTGTCTTTTTAACCGGTAAATAAAGCTAGCTATCATCTGCGTAGCAATGAAAGAAGATGCCGTGTTTCCTAAGTATGGAGCCAAGTGGGAGGAGGTAAAGTGAAAAAAGAAGGTGTCCAAGAACCGAGCCTTCTGGAACCCCATACAAAACGGGCTCAGAAGAAGACATAGCATCACCAAGTTTCACACAAAAGGTTCTATCCTTAAGGTAAGACCAAAACCATTCTAAAGCTATACCTTGAATACCCACCCAGTGCTCTAAACAAGAGATAAGTATATTGTGATCTACTTTATCAAAAGCAGCGGTCAAGTCAAGGAGCACTCGGATGACAGTTCCCTGAGTCGGTGGCAAGAAAAATATCATTTAAGACTTTCACCAAAGCTGATTCAGTACTGTGCAGGGTTTTAAACCCTAACTGAAAAATCTCAAGAATATTATGCTCTACCAAAAAAAAAAGCCAGTAACTGAGTGTAAACTATCTTCTCAAGAACTTTGGAAAGGAATGGTAGATCAGAGATAGGCCTAAAATTAGCAAGCACTGTGGGATCCAGACCAGGTTTCTTAATTAATGGCTGCACCACTGCGTGTTTGAAATTCCTTGGGACCAGCCCAGAGGATATACAACTATTGATAATAGAAAGGGCAACTGGCCCCACAACCGAAAAGACCTTTAAAAATCGAGGAGGAATAGCATCTTTTGGAGAGCCAGAGGGATTCAAATGCCCAACAATCTCCTGGCAATAGGACAAAGACACACTCAAACTGATCAAAAACAGCAGAGCAGGAACGAGAAACAGGAAAATCATAAACAGGAGATAAAATTTGAGCTCTAGTAGAGAGAACCTTACATAGAAATAGATAATAATGATAATAACTTTTTTTGGCCAAGTATGTTAAGGCATTTGTTTCTAGTACAGAACCGAGGAAGCCATCAGTAGCACCAACTCACACACATGCACACACACCTACACACCGATCATGGTGCTGTCCCTGCAGGGCGCTGCTCTGCCCATCGGGGGCAAGTTGTGGTTCAGTGTCTTGCCCAAGGACACTTCGACATGTGGACTGCAAGCATTATGAATCAAACCTCTAGCTTTCCGGTTGGCAGATGACAGCTCTACCCCAGGTTACACTGTCCAGCTCAGAGGCTCTGTGCGGGGCTCTCGCTTTCTTCTCAACTTGACCTCAGCAGTTGCTGCCCAGCCATTGGGAATCATGAATTTTCCTTGTGGGCCAGGCTGTTTTTCTCCCAAACTGCTTGGACATTATACAGCCTATATATTCAACAAGCCATGTTAAGCTGCCTCAGCTCCACTGCTGCAGCCGTAACAGCAGTGAGAGCTGCTGCCTTCACACCTGCAAAGTAGATGTGGCAGCAGATGAAACTTAGAGAGAAGGAAAATGGTGGTGCAGAAAAGGAGCGACAGAAAAAGAAAAAAGACTTGTCAGCTGAAACCAGTATGCAAAAGTAGCTAACAGACTGTATAAAATATAAGCCACAGTCTATAAACAGCTGCTGGGTTTGATGATGAGCAAAGTAGCAAAAAGGCAGGAGCATAAAACGAGTGAGCAGGGAGCAGTTGCTGTGTCACTGACAGTTTGCTGGAAGTAGAGCTGCTTGACCCACCGTGGTCTAATGACTCCGATCTAAGAGGCTACTGAATGCGGTCAGTGCAGAAACTATTGAAGGAGTCAGAATGTTAAAGTTAATAGGTCAGTAAATGGGTCAGATATACAGTGGGTACGGAAAGTATTCAGACCCCCTTAAATTTTTCCCTCTTTGTTGTATTGCAGCCATATGCTAAAATCATTTCAGTTCATTTTTTTCCTCATTAATGTACACACACCACCCCATATTGACAGAAAAACACAGAATTTTTTACATTTTTG
>NW_018128038.1:190604-199505 GCF_001952655.1 Monopterus albus
TATAACAAAGAGTGAAAAATTTAAGGGGGTCTGAATACTTTCCGTACCCACTGTATATAGAAATCTGCCATCTCCTTTTGATAATGAGAAATGGCTGCTAATTTCTCTTAGCTTATTGTAAGCATACTTCTTATATAGTAAAACACTTGTCAACTTTTGCTATAATAATTGATCAGCAGTCCAGCAGTGAAACACTTATTGTACCATGTAAACATACTGAAAAAGAAAGAGAGAGGATGGAGGAGGAGGGAGAAGAAACCAGCACAGATTCTACGTTCTAGTAAATGTTATTGTGTGACTGAAGTAAACTGGAGCTCTGTGTATCAATGCAATGATCAGGTTGGTCTACTCTTCAAAAGTTATTCACTGTTGCATCATATGAAGTAAAAAGAACGGCAAGTAAGTTGCATAAAGCACCACACCTGTAGCTGCCTATGTTAAGGCTGGTCTGTCCATTTTGAATTTAATGAATACAACATTATATTTGATGCTGTTGTCAGTCCCAGTGATGTTTGTTTCATCTAGGTTTATGAGGTGGTGAGAAACTTAACCTCATCCTTAGCAATTTCATTACTGCTGTGATGTAGCCTGCTTTTAATGAAATAAACACATTTCATATAGTCTTTATTTATAATTTTGGTGTTTGTTCAGTATCGGTAGTTTATACATGTAGATGTGTGGCAATTCATTTTTGTACAGTAAATCTGGGTCCTGGAGAGAGACCACATTTCTCTTTTTGGTCTTGAACTGAAAAAGTCTGGGAACCTGGGCTTTATACCAAAACAGTATGAAAAAACAGAGTCCAGCTTTTAGTTTCAGACATGCACTTCAAAGTGCACTGGACCTTTCGTGGCTTTTTTCTGTCATGGATGCATATATTCCCAAAGGATTTTAATGTCTCTTTCCTTGGGCACTAACAATCCCAGACACAGCAGTGACTGTGCTGCTGATGGCAAATCCTTAAAGATATGATATACAGTATTGTACAGATACGTTTCTGGCCCATTTTAATGGTCGGCTCAGCTTAGAATTTTAAATACCATGACCTAAATTTTCTGGTTATAATTTTTATGTGGTTTCTCACCTATTTCTGGCTGAGCAGAGTGAGTGTGCGCACACAATGGAACTGTGTCTGTGCCTGAGTGTGGGAGGTTGTCTGTGACTGAGCACTCTCTCTTCCTCTACCTTCCCCTCATTCTGTCGAGACAGTGCTTGGCTTTTGGCCCTGCAGGTAAAGCCAGGGTCCACTGAAGCATCACAACAAATCAACAAAAGCCTGGGCAAGAAACTTCACACCAGACAAGACAATGTGCCTTTTTTAGATCTTTGCTTCTTACACTGAACCCAGTCCTCAAATATGAAGGTGCTTGCTTGCACTGGAAGGGCCACTGACTTGTATTTATTCCAGATGATTCAAGTTCCACTCCAAATACCCAGCTGAGGTAAATTGGGACAAATCAGAAAAGAAAAGAAAGAAAATAAGCTATTTGAGAAGATCTGACAGTTTTCAAAACACATTCTTGGAAACTCACTTCACAGCACAACACAAGGTGCAGCATTAATTAGTTCACTCTAATGAAATGGAGAATGGTATCTAAGGGAGAATGCAGAAACAGAAGGAGGCCAGAAAAAGCACACGTCAAATCAAGGTGTATTAAAGCCTTCTCTACTTCCTGACTTTCCTTTCCACTCATTTTAATAAGAAGCCTTAGTCGCTAACAACACTCCACATTAAGATGCTATGCTGAGTGTGCTCGCCTGTGCAGGCCCTCTAATAGGTGTCTGACTAATTGGCTGGTGGACGGACTGATCATTAACAGGCATGAGATGAAGGGCCCAGGAGAGCAGATGTTCATCCTCACTCTCCTTGTGTTGCCATGTCACCGTGACAAACACACATCAGTTATAGCCGAAGCTGTGCACTCTAATGATGGACACACTTAACTACCTGAAAAACATAAGATCGGTATGTACCCAGATTATATAGTGTATGCACAAAATATATCTTTGATTTCAAAAGAAGCCACTTCAAGTCAGATGTGTTAAAATGGGATCTTTGCTACAGCCCTGACCCTAATCAAACCAAAATATTGTTTTTCAGTAGAGAGATTTTTAATATCTTGTGACAAAGATGAGTTGCTTTCGAATGATACACTCTGTGATTTATTGTAATGTCTAATAGCACCCCATATCTCAAAATACCCCACCAGCTCACTACTGATTACATCAGTTTCTTCAGAAACTCCATCCACCTGACTGCAACCTATTATTATTATGCGGTATTAGATATAATGTTATGTATATGCACACAAGTCACAAAAACATTTCCATGTTTACATAAAATAAGTTGGTCAAGTCCTAATATGTTCCTCACGTTTGGAATTGGTCTACTGTTAATAAATAAATAATGTACATCTGACAGTTTTTGAAAAAAATTTGGGTATCACAATAACTGCAAATATTTTCATTTGCAGTTATTGTAACTGTAATAATGGTACTGTAATGATGGTACAGTATATGGTTTCTTGCCATACAGTGCTTTGGCTGCTAGTAAACTAAATAATTCAGGGGAAGCATTTAGCAGCAGTGTTTAAAGTGGATAGTGTATAGCGTGGTTGACATTTTGCACAGCTCTGGAAAAAATGTGATGAAATATGGTGCGACTCTTAGGCACTAAATATCCAAGCAGTGTGCTGAAAATCCTTAGAAAAGGAAAAGTATGACAGAGAGAGTTAGCAATATGCATCCCTCTGCAAGCTCACAAACAAAGAACAGTTCTAATTTAAACTGTCTCAGGTTTTACGTTAGATCAAAGTTTGTGTGAGACAGCAAGTGAAAGATGGACTGAAGTGATACCTTGATTCCTCCACACTCTGCTGCTGATCCCTGGTCCACTCCAGTGATGTAAATCCCCAAAGCATATTCTTCTCCACCTCGGATCATCAAACCCAGGGAATGGCCGTCATCCAAAACCAGGTTGACCTATTAAAGACAGAGAGAGAAACGCATAAAGAAAGAAGGGGTTACATATTTGAAATAGTATGAGCCAGACATTTCCTCACATTTCCTCAATATCAACATTTTGAAGAATCATTTGTGCTGCTTGACAGGCTGCCAGATTTGCCTGTGGTGTTGAGCACATAGAGCACATGGCCCATGGTGAAACACAATACACAGAGGAAATGACAGACCTGCTCTGAGCTGGGCTGTGCCAGCAGAAAATAAAGAGTTTCAGGAGCTACTTAGATGTTGTGACTCAAAGCCAGTAATGAGGAAGCTAAATCTGTTCTGAACAGAGGAATGAATGTTTGAGCTGGTCAATCAGTGTTTACAAGGCTCATCCATGTCACTACCCCCGATAAGCAAAGCGGACAATATGTGACACTGTCTGAATTCAAATAATCTACCAACTGGAGGTAGTGGAGATCTCTGCAGCAACAACGCTGTGAAATCTACTGCTGCAGGAAGATGATGATACCTACACCATATACATAACTGTGGCTAAATAATCAATCCTGTTTCTGCTGTTTGTCTTGTACTGTTTTTAGTCAGTCATGTCAGACTTCTTGGTTCTAAGTGCAAAGCTCTCTTCAAAGCAAATAATTCCATACTAAATTAACATACTATTAAATGTTATAGGCAGTTCTGGTCATCTCAACAAGACTCAGTAATGAGGAAGAAGTCATTCGCTGATAATCAATCTATTAGATACTGCTGTTCTGTGTGAATCAGACATGCAGTAATTTTAAAAAATAAACTGTTATGCATTTCACATTAGAGTAGACCTGATAAATCTGAGAAGACCTATACTAAAAGCGTCACTGAACAATTCTTCTCAGACTTTTGGGGTCATCCAGACCCATTATTGCTCAGCACACAGTCATCTCCCTCTAAACCTGTATCCTGACATTGCCATTATTTAGAGCTGGAACTGTGTCTTTGTGTTACTTGTATTTATATTTCATTTGCTGTGATCATGCCAGTATTATCAAAAGGTAAATATACAAAACAAATATATATATAAGATGACTTACATGTGCATGGACATTGGAGCCTTGATGTAAGACAGCCTTTAAAGACTTCCGCCTATTTGTATTCTGCTCCTGAGGCTGTGGAGTTTAAGCAAGGGTTCATTTATCTTATAAAACCTCTTTATTCGAAGCCACTGGCAGTGACTCTGGCAGGTATAATCTGCTCGTCTTTATTTAGTGCCTCTGTGTCATATCATCAAGGCTGACCCTTAACTCTGCAGCGTTTTAGGTTGGCCCTGGATCCTTAAGCTCCCTTAATTCATCAATCTCTTCATGTCAGAGCGATCTGTGATCCTGGCAAGCAAGACGACATTCTGATGATCTACAAGTCTTTACTTGCTATTGTTTACTTTACTCTATCATATTTCAAGTTTTTTTTCCTATTTTCCAGCACTTGGAGCACTAAAGACTAGTTCTCAATGATACGAAAAAGGTGGTCATTCCTATCCAACCTTAATATCAGGACAAAAATGATATATTACCCAGGCTTCATTTTAAAAACTTCACTAACAGCTACTTGGATGAACTGAACTGAGCGTTTCCAATTTGGGAAGCAAAGAGGCCGCGTTAATGTTTAGTGTCCGCTGGGAGAGGTTGAGCAGTAGATCAGCTGTGCCAAACTTTAAACTGTAATTTTATTCCATCACAGTGAAACCCTTCAATATTTGGTTTGATTCTGTTATGGCCGTTTTTTGCCAAGACAGAAAAGGGGAATCAGTTGCACTCTGGCCAATGCAAGATGACACATATGCAAATATCTTAATTAAACAATCTCAGTTTCATCCCTGTCATTTTGCCTCTGGTGTAGGTTTGGCAAAAGAAATCTTGCATTCAGTCCATATGATGACACAGTCTTTCACTTTTAATGGCTGTCTGCTTATTGGAGGTAAGCCAGCTACCTGTGCTCAGTGGGAATAAGGAGGTATTCCTCTTCTCTGTGACACTTATGCTGGGCATGGAGACTAGTTTTAATTACCAGTCGCATCCTTCTTTTATTGGCAGCACATAGGAGCTCTTGAGGGTCATAGTGTTCCTTGCCATCAGCTGTTATCATAGACCCATTTCAATATGATCATCCCCTCTGAAAGGTGTTTTTCTGTTACTGTTCTGCAAGTGGAATCAGAGGTGGCATTCATAGAGATTTTGTTTGAGATGGACAAGTGCATTTTATCACAGGAGGAATTCTTGAACTGTACTGTACATTATGAATTAACCTGAGATACCTCCCCTCGCTAACAACATGATAGTCAGTAGTAACATCTTTGATTTATGGTGACACTTGCTGCATGATGAAGATACAACTGTGGTAGCTAAGAGAAGCATACATTTAGCGTCACCCTGTTACTAACTGACCTGACTTTGAATACTTTTATTAGTGAAGTGAAGCACCTCATAAAACAGTGTTGTAACTTCATCTCAAACAAACAAATTCTCAAACTAATTTGTGTTTAGCAGCATGCTGTTCTGTCATTGTCAGACCAGTTCCACATCATCTACAGTATGGGAAAGCAATAGCTGCAGCAGTTTTGGCCATCAAGCGCGATGCATCAAAGACACTGTGGAGTATGTTTATTGCAGAGCACAGATTTTTAATTGCCCCTAAACTACAGAGCTGGTGGCAAATCCAGCTAGAAGTGGACTGAAAATGATCAGAGAGACAGATTTTCTCTCAAGGTCAATGGGGACCAACTAAACATTTCAGGTAATTACACATCTCAAGCCCATCACATGCAGACACATACTGAACAAGCTGTTTTTATGACACATTTCATGTTTATTCAAAGTACCTAAGTTAATATTTGTTTCTTTTTAAAAAGAAGCAAAAGGCTACAACAGCAAAACTACAGGATTAATATTTTCAAAATGTTATCTGTTGCCATGAACTACATCTTATACTAATGGATCTGAAGAAGTTAAAATTATTGTGTGGCCGTTCTGATAGCTCCTTCCCTTCAAGTCACTGGGTGCTGACAGGGTGGAGCTTTGTGGGTCTGATGATAACAAGACTCGGCGACTCTCCAAGCTGCTTAACAGCCATTAAAACTACTGTAGGTGTTGCAGATATAACTGAGACATTACTCTGCAAATGGATATCCTGTTTGCCATCTCAAATATACCGAAAATGACTTAGCTGGATAGTTTTGAGAAATCTGATGTTTTCAACCTCAATGTTTTCCCAAAAAACAAGACCATGTCTGATCACAATGACTGAAGAAAATGTGGTGAGAGCTTTGCTTTTGATTCAAGTTCATATAATAAAGGATCAAGTCATATACAAACACGTGCTCCTGGAGCGCGAGTTACATGATATAGCAGAATAGAGTGGAGATCAAATCCCACAGATACAGCACAACAACAAGGAGAAGAGTAAAAAAAATGTCCTTAACTAGCCTGAATCTATATAGACGACTTAAAATCAATGCTTCTGTCGTATGGTCCATTATGTAGCAGAAGTGACACCTTTTAGAGGAAGTTGGGTATAATTTTATTTGTGATGTTTTGGATGAAACACTTTTACATTCTGTTATGTAGAGTACTTTAGTTCAGTTTAATTTAGCTCATCTTTTTGTATTTGTCATGAAAATTTGATATTTTTTTAGCATCAACTTCCAAAGTTTTAAAAACAATTTAAAAAATTTAGCATAATGGATGTAAGTGTGTACAAAAGTTCTGAATGAATTATGTCACAGAAGCATATGAAAGATTAAAATTATAAATCATTGTACACAGTTCCAGGGACACTATTCAAAATATGAATGTCTTACTTTTTCCCTGAATATTACCCCTTTGAAAGCACGCCTAAGATTTGTGTAAAAAAACATACATATTGTAAATACTGCTCCATTATTCCAGCATGACGATGTTTTTCCCCATGTACCATCTCACCTTCTTCTCATCTCCCTCCTGCAGTAGCTGCATGTTGCTGCGTCGCTGGCTGTCAGTTCTTCTCAGGGTAGCGCTCCGATGGTCAGGCAGGTCAGGAGGAGGGGACACGCTACGACCCTGAGGGTCAACCCAGGTATAAACATGGTTCGTGACATAGCCGCCGGGAATTCGCCCAACTGAACGCACTGACAGACAAAGCTTTTTACTGCCCTTCAGCACCTGAGGAGAAAAGAGTAGAGCAAATTCAGGCGACATTAAAAACACAACTCAAATATTTATACACTATTTCTCAGAAGAACATACTGTACATGAGTGCAGGTTTAAAGAGCAAACAGCACAGTACATGTAAATCCACACATGAATCAACTTAATTTAATTTAGACACCAAGACATACTGCTACATACACATACAGTACATGTGCATGAATATGAAACTGTGAAAAACCACTAAAATGAATTGAGATGGATTTTTGGGAGAAAATGAAAGATTTTGCACTCTCTTCCCCATTCACAAATCCCCTAATGGTCCAACACTCACACAACAAAAACAAAAAAACATTTTTACTGAAAACTGCTATTCGCTGTGCCTCACTGACTTCTGATAGTTTCCTATACTGTATGTACAATCCCCCTGCAGATATTTGTATTCCCATGTGCCCAGTGTTCTGGAAAAATCAAACTGAAGCTCTTAAAGATCAAACAGTCCTTGCACAACACCAACACAAACAGGATTTCTTCCTTCATTACTAAAAATCTGTGTGCTCACTTCATTAAAGTCAAACTTCAGCATTTCCGTTTAAGATTTTTGAGCTACTCTAAAGGTTTCATATATTTTGGTATCAGCAGCGATTAGAACCAAAAGCACATCATCATCTGCAAACAGATGAGACGTCAGCCCAACGTCACCAAATTCAACACTCCTCTGAGCTCAGCTGTGCTCAGTGTGACAAAGCAAACAAAAGGGGTGATTAGGAGCACCCTAAGCGGACTACAATGCCAACTTCAAATATCATTACATGTATGCCAGATTCGAAAACACAGCTCTCACAGTTCTGTTAGCAGAGAACATGTAAGGCTTAAAACAGCCCCCCCTTGAAATTTTGTCTTTCTGCTGGGTCAAATCAATTTTAAAATGGACTGTAGGTAATCTGTTGTTTTTTGGCATCCTAAAAAGCAGACTGCACCAACTGGATCAAGATAGAATGCTCAACAGACACGTCATCTTTTACTGTCCACCAGGATCTGGGTTCTTTCTTCCCTTGATATTTAATAAATTTAGTGCTTAGTACTACTGAATGTTGCCATTGAGAGTCTATTTTTCTCTGAAGTGTTGCAGATGCATTGTTTAACGGTTTGTATTTATACTGTGTAATGCTGTTTCATATACTCACAATCATAACAAAGTCCCCATTTTCTACCTTTTTTAAGTCATGGTGTCATTTCAGTCTGTAATCTATTACTTTCCTTTTTGGTTATGTTTTCAATTAAAATAGCAGTATCAAAAAAAAAAAAAGAAATCATATAGGCCACATTATGCTATCTCCATTTCTCCATTAATCCTTCCTGCTGGCCATTCCTGGTAGGCTAGTGGTTAAGGCGCAGCACTCTCGCTGCTGCGGCCCAGGTTTGAATCAGGGTTGTATCAGGAAGGGCATCTGGCATAAAACACATGCCAAATGTCAACATGCGAGTTGTCAGTGTGACGATTCGCTGTGGCGACCCCTAAACAGGAAAAGCCGAAAGTGACTTTCTTTCTTGACTCTTCTGTGTCCCATCAGGAATTCAAGTAAATGTTACCAAACACAAGGTCACTCCATTCCCTCCTTTAGTAAGCCATAAATAAAAATAACCCTCCCATCAATCTCCCTTCATTTGCCTTTTTCCTTCAATACTTGCACAGAACAATGAAATGCTTTGGCTAAAATGCCTATTAACATCTGCTCCAGGCAGCAACTCAAATTATTGTTTGTGCTGTGAATTGCAA
>NW_018128038.1:199620-200558 GCF_001952655.1 Monopterus albus
TTCAACTCAGAGGCAGCAAAACCCTGTCAGTACTGAGGATCACCGACTGTATACCAGTCATTTATGAGCAGCATAAATGCAGAACTGCAAATACAGATACAACAGATAAATTTGGGAACACACGGACAGGTACACAGCTAGTGGCCTTCACTAACAGAGAGAAGAAAACACTAAAAGAGGTAACCGCATACAGAAAGGCACACAAAACCACAAACAGTTTGAAGTCAAAAGGGAAAGCTACCACCTTTTTTTATTTTATTATTGTGTCAACATTTTAACAGGGTCAGTTTGAACAATGCACATCACCAGCACGACACATGTCACATGCCTCTGAGCCAGACACCAGCAGTGGGTCCTGGGATTCCAAATTCAACCAGGATTGTGCCAGAATTAACATGCTGAACATATAATAAAAGGAGACAAAAGTTCTTAAAACATTAAATAATTAAAATGTGGAAGGAGGAGAGACAATTCTACAGAGGAGAAAGATTTCAGAATACAAAGGTAAAGTCTACAAAATTTTAGTTGGTAGTCTGTCATCCTTCAATGCTTGGCTTAATCTCTTGTTAGAACTTAATTTTTAAAGCTTATTAGTTTCTTGTTTACCAATTGCAAAAACTGTATGACGTGTAGCATGCGGTATATGCTGTGCACACTATTATTATGAAAGTGGGACATAGCTACAATATAATTATACTGATATTAGAGCTGCTATAGAGGAGGACAGAATTTTCTATGGGATGATGATATCACAGCAGAAGAGCCTATAAAAATTGATTGTTTGATACAAGCACACTGGCTTTTCTCTTAGATTGTTTGCCAACAAGCCACAGAGCATCACTTTAATTTATAGTACCACAGAGGCTATATCACAGTGCGTGGCAGTCTGAGAATTTTAGAGGCATTTAGATGAAATGGAGGAAGAAGGCAAAATGAAC
>NW_018128038.1:200572-211166 GCF_001952655.1 Monopterus albus
GAATGCAGGAAGTTATCGCATCATGACAAGAAGAAAAGGAAAGATTGAGGGTAATGGAAGCGGAACAGGGAAGGCAGCAGGTTTAACAGGCTGCTCCATCCTGTGAATAAGAAACTGTGGTAATCAACGAAGCAACTGCGGTACAGTGGTCCTAATGCATTATCGCTGGAGGAAAGTGCTGATTGTGACACTAGGCTGATGAAGCTCAACCCTGCTTGCAAAAAGAACAAACAGCACTGAGAAAATAATGGAATAGATATTATAGTCTAGTATAATGGGAAACGGCAATGGCAGGTAAACTGCTTTCAGACGATGCAGTGAAAAAAACAACAGGCTCTCATGAGCCCAGGAAATCCATTTCACACACAAATGCTGACTGTAGAAAGCCTGAGTGTAAAAGCCATGTGATTTCATCACTTAGAAATGCATGGTCATATGCTGTAGGAGATTTAAACAGGTCAGAGTATCAAAAAATAAAAAGTAAAAAATGTCTTGTTAGAAATGAGGGATTAAACCATAAAGCCTGGTTAGATAAAGAGTCAGTATTACACGTCCCAGTTGTACTGCAAACTATTTTATATTGGAGAGACTAAATTGCAGAAAGTACCTTTAAATGGAAATCATTAGATGATGGCATGATATGGGCTGATATGAAAAAAAATGTGTTTGGGGGAGAAGATGTGAAACTTGTAGCCATAAGCATCACAAAGTCTGTACATGATTTCTAACAAATTAATAATTTACTAATTTATGCTTGTGTTTTCCTTATTACACTTTTTACCGTGTCCACCACAAATATGTCAATTATAGACCAAGTGGTGAACTGGCCTAGTGTCAGTAGTAAAGGGCACTGTACCAGACTGCTGTGGTGAAAAGGGAGCTGCACCAGAAGGCAAAGCTTTCAGTTTCCCAGTCATTCTATGATCCAATCCTCACATAAGGTAATGTGCTTTGGTTGGTGACTGAAAGAAAAGAGTATCGTAGTAGGGAGTCTTAAAGCCCAAAATGGAGTTATCATTTTTGAATTTTCAGGCCTCTTGCCCTGAAGTCAATAGGTTTTTTGAATGGGTTTTTGGTTAGATGCTTGAAATGAGGTCTGTGGTTAACACAAGGCCAGCAGACTTTCATGTTTTGTTCTATGATATAAAATGCTCCAGCAAATACTCCAATCATGATTTTCAATGCTTGTGCGCGTCTTAAAAAAAGGCAACTGATAAAAAATGAGATGGGCTGCAAGCTGAAATGAGGTGTATATTCAATCAGAAGGGGAACTACTGATGAAAAAATACAATGTGCTTTTACAATGTTATGTCAACCTGCAAAAACAAAAAGAGAACCAGGAAATTAGACTGACACTCCCAAAAGAGCCTGAAGATACTACCCCCCTGTAGATCCCAGTAGATTGCTCTCAGCTCACAGGCATCTGGGATGGACCATCACAGACCAATCAGTATTTCAGGTCTTTTTTGGAAGGAATGGAAGCTGTGTGCTCTGGAGCAAAGATGAAAGGGACCACCCAGATTGTTACCAGCAACAAGTCCAAAAGCCAGGGTCTGTCATGGTCTGGGGCTGTGTCAGTGCCCTTGGCAAAGGTCACTTACACTTCTGAGATGGCTCCATTAATGCTGAAACATACAGAGAGATGATGGAGCAACATATGCTGCCTTCAAGACGACATGTTTTCCAGGGACGCCCATGCATATTTCATCAAGACAATGCAAAACCTCATAGTGCACATTACCAAGGTCTGGCTGTGGAGGAAAAGGGTGTGGGTGCTGGGCTGGGCTGACAAAATGAAACCTGACACACTTAATCACTTGGTGTCCTCAGTTCCTAAACTTTCTTTAAGTGTAGTGAAAAGGAACAGTAGCATCACACCATGGTAAATATCTGACTGTCCCAGCTTTTCTGGAATGTGTTGCATGCATCAGAATTGGAGTGTTTATTTTTAACAAAGATAAAATTGATGAGGTATGACATGAAATAATTTTCTGCTGTATTGTTTTCAAGAAATAATTTTCTGCTGTACTGTTTTCAATGTAACACAGGACACAGGATTTACACATCACTGTTTTCAGTTTTAATTTAGATTTTACATACTGTCCCAACTTTGTCTGATTTGGGGTTGCAAATCCAAAAAAAAACAAAAAAAACACTATGAACTAAAATATATGCAAATAGCTAAAATAATGCAAGTTGTTTAAAATGGCCTGTCTCACCTTATTTTCCACTTCACCATAACACAAATACTCAAATGCATGGTCTGAAGTAGGCATGAGGTGCTCACATTCTTCCCACACAGTCTGTGTTTATACATTCAAGTTTATGCATTGGAAAAGGCATATGCATGTTTTTTGTGTGTGCACATCGTTCATGCATCTGGCCCCCGGTGGTGTACATTCACTGAGTACGAAATCCATGAACAACATACTTCCATAAAATAAGAACTTTGAACTAATGTAAACCTGAACTCTATTTTATTTAGTATAGCTGCAGCACTCTATGTAAACTGCTAATGAAAGTATCAATTAGGTGTGTAGAGGCTGCTATACAAACTGATAACGAGTTACTGTAATAGACTGTAAACCCAACTCATCAGTTTTTTAAATGTGAACTCACTAAATGAGTCTTCAAAGTCACCCACCGCAACACTGGGCCCAGATAACATTACACCCCTACCTGATGGTATTTTCAAGAACCCAAATTTTCTGCTTTTACAAGGGCTGAGATAAAGTTTTGGTTTGGACAGGTGGATTGATGAGAATTAAACAAAATACTTCACCAGTCTTCTGTTAAAAGCATTTCTTCTTCAGTGCTTGCAGATTTGGCTGCAGAGTTGAATCCACTCAGCATTTGCTCCTGCTAACTGCACATGCTTCATACTATACGTTTGTCATAAACAGACAACATGCAAGTGAACACAAGGGAAGCAAAGCATGCAATCTCAGTACACAGTTATAAGGAAACACACCAACCTGACAGAGCAGATGTAAAAATCATACAGAACTAAAAAGTATAGGAAACCTAAGAAGCAGCCAGGCAAACTGTCTTTGACTCTGTTTACAATACTACTTCAACCGTAGCCTCATGCCAAAATGCTACAGACAGAGTATAGTTAATAACTGTCATGTATGTGTATGTGCATAGGGACGACACAGTAGCATGGTGGTTGGCGCCATCGCCTCACAGCAAGAAGGTTCTGGGTTTAAGCCCGGGCCGACTCGGGGCCTTTCTGTGTGGAGTTTGCATGTTCTCCCTGTGCCTGCGAGGGTACTCTCCGGATACTTCGGCTTCCTCCCACTGTCTTAAGACATGCAAGTGAGTGTGAGTGTGTGTAGTAAGTGTCAGCCCTGTGACAGACTGGTGACCTGTCCATGGTGTACCCCGCGTCTCGATCTAGTGACATTATCTTACTGACAATACAAATAATGTACAAGTAATTCTAGGGTTAAGAGATTAAAATGACTGATTACTCGTTGCTGGCACTGCTCCATTGTGGGTTCATTGTGTGTTTGTTCAATTACAGTACAACAGCCAGCAGTGACAGCGAGCCTGGTGAGCTCTAGAGAACAAGGAAGTTGTAACAAACATGGAACGTGTTTGATGGCTTGTTGGAAATGTGAGTGCGGCCGGGGGAAAAGCGGATCAGTCAGCAGCGTGAAGGATCATAGCCATTGATGCTATGCAGCACTGGTGCCATTTTCAAAGTGCAATTCATCTATCAGCCATATGTTTGTTCCTTTGGGGGAAAGGCGAAGCGTACAACCAGCAAAGAGCATGTGACTGTGAGCCTGTCAATGAAGTGTTTCCTTGACACTGAGTGAGAGCAAAGAATAAACACAGGAAACCCATGAGCTTATTTTCACATCTCTTCAGGCCGCATGTGTCACTCTGACAAGCAGATCCACACTGCGCTGGTTTCAGAGCACACGGTGTGGTCAGAATACACTACAACAACATTGGTGGGTTCCTGCACATCAGATCTGACATAAAACAGTCACTATGAGATTTTTATTGTTATTTTAGTTTGACTGACAATGTGAAGCAAGAACCACAGGAGGCAACATCAGCAAAGAAAATACCAGCTGTCTGCAGATGTTTTTGGGTCAGCGACGATGAACTGCAAGGTATCAAATGATGAATATTAAACATAATATTATGATTAAATTTTAAAGACTATTCCAGTCCTTTAAACATACAGAACTGAAAAGGGGCGTTATGTACAAAAGCTGGGTTTGTTACAACAGAGATTTCCAGGGAGGTTTTTTTTTTTTTTAGGTTTTTGATGATTTCTGTCAAGTTAAAGTCTTCTCAAAGCTACAGTTGGCTTGTACTCATCTTAATCAATATGGTTCTTGCTGGAGCCTGCATTTCCCAAACCTCTAAAACAGAGCTAATGACTGCACTGTATATGGACTTACTGCATACCTACGTCTTGGTGTGTGTTGTTTTGCTACATGTGTGAGACTGCACATGTAGATTGGTTGGACACAGAGAAACAGTTTAGACCCCAAATGAAGTAAACATTTAGAAGGATTAATGATTAATTGACAATGCTGCCAACACAGAGATTTAATGGAGCCAAGTCATCAATTGCAGGTATTAGCCAGAGGAAAACATCCACAATGCTCTGCACAAACCATTTCCACTAATCCTCCCATTCCCCCAATCCATCGCTCACTCTCTCATTCTCCCTTTCTTGTAAATAAATGCTTTAGCCCGCCTGCACATGCACATGCACTCCTGTTCAAACATGATTCATACAAAATAAAACAAGTCAGTGTGACCAACATTAAATATGTAGAGAAAGAGTACAATTTAATGACTGACAGATCAGTATAAACACTGTTTGCAGTTTTCCCTCTTAAGACTCAAGTCCATCCTCACATCACCCTTCAGAAAGTCACTCCATAAGATATGCATCATAATGGTTTCAATGATGCTATTCTTTGGCCATTTATCATTTGAAGGTGAACAGAGAGAAAGATCAGTACAGGTGTTTTACAGATGACAGGGTGGATAAAAAGAAAATGTAGAGCTGATATCACTGTGACTCTGCTGGACAGAAGCAACAAAGCAAAATCTAATGCAAAAGGCTTCAAAACAGACAATTTTTTTATTACACACAACACTTGCTCTTGTAAGAGCTCTAGTCTAAATGTGAACACACTGTTGAAGGCTACAACAGTCACAGAATAAGAAAAATAGAGTGTTTTGAGTTTAGATTTAGATGTGAAATGTTAAAATGGAAAATGATGAGTTGATTAACAGATTAGTTTGTTGGCAGATAATGAATCAACAAATTTCATAGACTATCAAATCACTATCAAGACAGTGCCAAACATTTACTGGTTTCAGCATCTCAGGGTGAGAAGGATTTGCAGATTTCTAGCTTTTCTCTGTTTGATAATCGCATTACATGAAATTAATTTTAGACTTGGTCAGACGAAAGAAGCATTTTGAAGAGAACCGTCAGGTCCGCTCCGCGCAACCTGCCTCTCTTCCACCTTTCTCTCCTCTGCTCTCTCGATCCTGCGGGATCTGCACCTCAGCTGTGTTGCATTCGGTAGTTAGCCACTCGTTTGTCGGTGCGCACAGCTGGGCTGCATCCCGATGTTTATCTGCCTCCTTATTTATACCTCTGGCAAACGCTCACCTTGTGCTCTGAGCACCTGTGGTGGGCATTTTGTCCCAGGAGGACTACCATTTAATCAAATAAAAAAATGAACAGATTTAAAGTGAAAACTACTGTTAGCCCTAACTAGGCTACTCCCAGCAACAAGCTGCATGTCGATGAACCCAAATGCACCTGTACCTATAACAGCTTCAAGGCGTCCACTTCTTAATGCCACTACATGTGACTGACTGTGACATATACATGCCCGGAGGTGTCCGGGTCACACAAGGCTTCGACATCACCTCTCTACATTATGCTCCATAAATTTTAGAGCATATTTCTACAACACAAAATATTTGACAAAAGTTATATAATATAGCTTTAAATTGCATAGCCTGAAATTCCTCTATGCTGTATGTATATTTAATGTGATTTTCTCTGGCCCCATCTGGACCCCCACTGAATATTTTCTGCAGGCACCACTGCCAACATAAAGCCTTTCTCCACCAAATAGCCCCAGGACCTACAGTGTAAACCCCAGAAGCTAACTGCCATAATAATGTGCAAATGGTTTTAGTGTAACAATGGTTTACACTGATTTCAGACAAAATCATTTTGTTGTCATGACAATTACAGCAGCAGTAATTACTCTAACTGCTGTGTGAGTCTGGTATTGCCTTTCTCTGGATTCCTGGAGAGGTTGAAAAGTCTTTTTAAAATGTACAGAAACATGGAAAAAATGAATAAATCAGAGCATCTTAACACGCAGCATAGTGCATACATTATCTGTTGGTTAGGGCAAAAAACTTCAAAAACAAACTTTTCATTTGTGCTACACCAAAGTTCCAAAGAGGAAACTCAGATGGCTATTTGCGCAGTCATTGATAGGGACACTGAAGAGCTTGAAAGTGAATCAAAAGAAAAAGAGAGGCAGGATAGCTGGTGTGACCATGGATCTATGTACCCCCCATTTGTTACTTTACACCAGCTCATAAATCAAACTCGCCTCCTATAGCTTCTCTCCTCCCTCTCATACCCTCTTGTATTGAACACTATATCTCACAGGGGCTTATTTACCATGTCTCCTCCCGGACAGAGACACAAGACAATATCTTCTATAGACATTTACTCAGATAGAGAGAAAGCAGGAGAAAGAGAAAGAAGAGATAATGACAGCCAATTCACTGCGAGTCAGCTACATTTTTCCAATGAGGAACCATTGCATTCGTCATGGATGTTTCATAAAGGCCGTGTGATCAGCTCTGATGAATAAAAGAATCAATCGGCACTAAACTTTGACAAGCAGCACCAGCAGATGTGGTTTTATTTTCAACAACAGAACAATAAACCTAATCAAACAGTTCATGTTCATAATGCCAGTTCAGTCATTATCATCATGGGGGGATGACTGTGGTTTAGTGGGTAGAGCAGTCGTCTCCCGATTGGAGGTTCAAATCACGGTGCCTGCAGTCCACATGTTAAAGTGTCCTTGGGCAAGACACTGAACCCCCAAGTTGCCCCTGATGGTTAGAGCCATCGGTGGGAGTTGGTGCAGCAGAATGCTGCCTCGGTTCTGTACCTGAAACAAATTCCTTGTGTCTAACATACAGTACTTGGCTGCAAAAAGGTGACTGGTGATGATTATTATGTAGGTTTACGTTTTGATATCTGAGTGGTCATCATTCATCTAACATCAAACTCACCATTATATTATTGGACCTAGTCTTGTTCTGAACTAAACAAAACCTGATTTTGTGCCTGCATGTGACTACAGCTGTTAATGGTGTCTGCTTTGGGTGCTCATGCTGAATCAATTATGGCACTCCTCCACTCACTGACACACTGATGTACCTCCTCATTCAGACGAGAGCTTTGCCGAGAGCCATTGGAAAAGTGTCTAAGATATCAAATGGGGTCATTTTAAAGAATTATCACTGCTTCGGATGGGAGCATCACTAAAGGACATACCAGGACAAACTAAGTTTGAGCAGTTACAACAGTAAATTCAGGGCTAAACAAGTGAGGTTGCTTATCTTTGAATGAATATGTAAATGAAATGCAAATGAATTCTTTCATGAGGCATAGTGGAGCCAGATTGCTGCATGCCTCATTCACTATTCATGCTGAAAAAAAAAATGCAGATTATGTCATAGAAATTTGATATGAAAACCAACACATCTGACATCTTCACAGGAGAACCTGCCAGTTTGTTTGCAGGACACTGGGAAATGTTTCATGGAAAGTTCAGCAATGCGCCAATGAAAAATGTGGCTACTTTTTGGTGCAAACTGAATCACATTGTGGTCATTTATGAGCGCCCTGTCCCAGCCTCACCCACAGGTCACATATAGGTATATCCCATAACAGCCATTTGAGTGCAGCAAAATAACTCATTTCTCATACAGTTCATCCAAATATACTAATGTTAAATGTAGCCGTGCCACCGCAATTCAATTATAGAGAGAAGGAAAACTGATAAACAGATTTAATCAAATGAACATAGACTCAATTTAAATGGGGAAAAATAATACTGGGATCTTAACCTGCCCAACCCTGTGCTGTTTCCCTCCCTCTCCTCCCTGGCCCAGCTGGCCTCCCCCATCCAGCTCTCACCTGCAGGTTGAGGCTCTCCTCCTAAAGCTAAAGCTTGGTGGTAGCTATTAGTAGGTGTATTTGCCAGATGTTTAACTTAAGCTAAACTGATGTCAGTAGGCCTGTACTCATATTTGAAGCTTCATCTTTGACTTCAGTATATATTTTTAAATACCTGGACATAAAGTCCCTTGCACCTCTGTCCTTTTCTCTTTTGTTGTTCTTCTCTTCTTTTCTGAGCACCTGACTTTATGGCTAGCTATTTGTCAAGTTTAACAAATGTGTGAACATTCTGTAGCGACTCTGCATGCAGCAGAGAGAGGATTACAGAGGAATTCCTTGGAGATAATCAACAGACTTACTTCCATCCACCTCAGGATTCTACTTGGGATTCCTAGGAAAAATAATGCAAAGGAATTCTCTTAGAAGTAATAAAACTTTCCATCAACACCAGTGACTTCTGAAGTTTTATGATTCCAAATTGAAACTGCATTATTTTCAAATGAAATACACCTTGCACTCACTTATGTGCTCACCTGTTGATCTGTGGGCTCTGACTAAGTGGCTGCAGACCTAAAGGTCATTTATTATCTCAGCCCAACATTGAGCTCAACTTAAAGGGAAATCCCTAGAGAGAACACTTATTTTGGGACACAAAATCCATATGAACAAAATGCTTAAATGGAACTTGTATAATAATGACCACTGATGAATTTAATGATGCTCAGTCCAACTTTGATCATTCTGGGTTTGTTATTAGCTAAAATATGAAGATCTAGATTATTACAATTATTTCCGTAAGACTTTGTTCTTTTATAAGACTGCAAACTATAATCTTTAAGCCAGGAAGTACTAATGACTCAGTAAATGTTAGATCTTGCATGATTAGAGATTTTAGACATTCCAGATGTTGCGTGTAATAGTTCATTCTTGTTATAACAAATTTATATGATTGTTAACTATTATTATTTATATTCCAAACTAATGAGTGGGCATGTTAAAATGGGTAGATAATGTAAAACTGAGCAATTAAATTTATATTTAAAATCATCCCTAACAGAGAAATCTGAAACCCATGCTGGCCAGGAGATACTACGTCCTTGGGCTTACGTTACAGACTTAGAGAAGTTAATGTTAATGAGTCTCTTGTCTAGAAGAGAGTTTTTGACCACATCTCATGCTGTTAACTTGTCTACCTCCATGTTTCTTGTGTGTTCTATTCTTTTGTGCACGCTCCTCATTTTTCCTTTTTGTTAAAGTGTTTTTGTTATGACTTTTTATTTTCAGACACCCAACCGAGCCTGTTATTTACAATGGACAATAAGCCACCTCATCTTATTGAGTTTTGAATTTAATTAGTTCTTTTTATTTGCAAGCTTTTGAAGGAAACCAGCTCCAACCTGGCTGAGTCAGTTCACAATAGATAATAGAATGTTTCTGGTTTCGACCATCACCATTATTCATTCTACAATTAGACCTCTTTCACTATATCATGTCTTTACATTTTGTCTCCGTAACTTATATTGTTGTCAGTTGTTTATTAGTGTAGCAATGTAGAATAATCAGGGATTACTTCATGTAACTGCACCTGAATGCTTACATTTTCAGTTTGCGCATGTATAATTGCACATTCATTGCTGACTGTTGCATATACAGATGTAGTATATATTCTTATATTTTTCACTTGATGTTTTTAAAATTGCCTTTATCTTGTATAGACACTACGTCCTTGGGCTTACGTTACAGACTTAGAGAAGTTAATGTTAATGAGTCTCTTGTCTAGAAGAGAGTTTTTGACCACATCTCATGCTGTTAACTTGTCTACCTCCATGTTTCTTGTGTGTTCTATTCTTTTGTGCACGCTCCTCATTTTTCCTTTTTGTTAAAGTGTTTTTGTTATGACTTTTTATTTTCAGACACCCAACCGAGCCTGTTATTTACAATGGACAATAAGCCACCTCATCTTATTGAGTTTTGAATTTAATTAGTTCTTTTTATTTGCAAGCTTTTGAAGGAAACCAGCTCCAACCTGGCTGAGTCAGTTCACAATAGATAATAGAATGTTTCTGGTTTCGACCATCACCATTATTCATTCTACAATTAGACCTCTTTCACTATATCATGTCTTTACATTTTGTCTCCGTAACTTATATTGTTGTCAGTTGTTTATTAGTGTAGCAATGTAGAATAATCAGGGATTACTTCATGTAACTGCACCTGAATGCTTACATTTTCAGTTTGCGCATGTATAATTGCACATTCATTGCTGACTGTTGCATATACAGATGTAGTATATACTCATATTTTTCACTTGATGTTTTTAAAATTGCCTTTATCTTGTATTATTATTTATCTTGCTTATATTTAGACTTTATATTGTTTGGC
>NW_018128038.1:211201-213420 GCF_001952655.1 Monopterus albus
GGGAAACGTGTTTCCTTACTGTGCGTATGACGATCAACGCTTTGATTTGATGGTTTTATTTTTTTTTTATCTGCCCTCATTTCCTTAAAAGATCCTTCTACAGGTGACAGGCATGAATAATGGAAAATAGGAACTACAGCACCTACTGCATGTCTGAATAGTACAGAAGACAGTCTCATTACGCAAAACTGCAAGTGTGTGTGAGTGTTCATGTCTTTTTCAGTGTCTGCATACGAGTGTGTTGATCTTTGTTTTCAGGTGAGTTTGTTTGTCTGTAGGAAGATCAAAAGACTGTGGAGGCGGTAAAGTTGTTACTGTGGTACCTGGATAAGAACTTTTTCATGCTTGAAGAGCTGCCATGTGAGTAACAATTGCAGTCACTTTATGCAGCTCAATACATGCTTGAATATATAAAGACAGTTTTCAGCAAAATCGAAGGTTGACCAAGGGGTCAAACTTGTTGCTTAGTTTTACTAAAGTCAATGCCATAGAATACTGGATAGTAGCTGTGTCAAGTAACACCAGAAATTTTATGAAATCTCCAATAGACATGTTTTAAAACATAAAAAATACTCTACTTTTAATAGCAATAATTTGCATATTAGACCATAACTGGCCCCCAGACTAGATGTCACAACATCTAGATATCATGAGCATCCACATGACTCAGATTTAAGGTGACCAGAGAAAAAATTTTCTCCTTCAGAAGATGAGTACCTAGAGTCAAACTCTGCACATACTCACAAGAAGTTTCAAAGGGAACAGAAATCACTATCAGCTATAAAGCAAACAAGTAGCATTGGTATCTGTTTTGTTTTGAACATATCCAGTGGGGGGTAGTATATAGCGTTATTCTGTACCATAAGTACAGCACACAGTAGGTACATAAACTATAGGCTATTGCTAGTATAACTTGTCAGTTATAGCCTTTTCAACAGCTTATAAACTTAAGAGCAAATGTCAACATCAGTCAGCTGAGATGTTGCTGTAAATACTGTGGTCATTATCTTTTCATACCATGGGTAACTACACTGTGCTTAGCTTCTACATCAAGGTTGCCTCTTTCACCTGTAGTGTTTGTGTTCTGCTTGTTCAACAGCTGTTTGATAAACTGCTCATACAGTCTCTGTAACTGGCTGAGTGTTGCAAGGAGTGATCCTTCATGTCCTGTGCTCTGCCTTTGCCCAGCTTTGAGTGCATGTCTCCTATCAACAAAGAATGACAGGAAAATAGAGTGGAAAAGCAAAACAGGACGATCCATGTCAACCCATGAGGTTATGCTGGGTGATGGAAAGAAGCATGGGGTGTACCACTCCTGAGGTTCTGACAATGGAACCACAGCTACAATGTGCAGCTAGAACACCGGCGTCCTCTCTGACAGACTACTGTACTTTGAACCAGATGTAGCTGCCTGCTAATAGAGCTAGCTTGGTCAGATGATGAGCACTCATACCTCTGAAAACTTTGGTACAAATTTCTACATTGCATTATTTGGATAGACCGACTACATATTGTCAATCTAAGTGGTCACTTTGTCATCTGAAAAAGGACATAATACCAGTCCTACTGACGAAACTGATAACAGCCTTGAGCCTGGCTGAAAATCTCTGCCAACAGGCTCTCACCTGGCTGTAGCTGCATGAAATAGATCTCTGTTTCTGGAACTTTAAGTTATACTGTTAAACACACAGTGGCGGGCTGTGCATTTGGTACCTGGGCCTTCAGTGGAGACTTACCCGACTTAATTCACCTCTTAATACCACCACTGTACGTCGCAATTATAAAAACCATCAATGCTATACAAAAATGCAATATAATAAAGTGTGGCATTACAGAGAGAGAGGTATTTCGCGTATTGAGGGTGAATACTGTTTTTACTAAAACAAGAAACCCAGTTAAGACAACTCCAAAACCTCTACACTACAACTGCAACTGTGATCTCTGCGTTTCAGTTCCATCGTAAACCCTTTTCTAGTTTTGCTCTGACCAACCAATCAGAGGACGAAAAAATGCTGACATCATTGTGGGCCAGCTAGCTGGCCCTGTGAGGCGAATTTGAAATCTGATTGGTTAAAGAAACAGTCCCATTGCTAATATAGTTTAAGTTACATGGGCCAGCACTTCTGATTCTGAAGGCCCTCGGCAAATTAGATTGACATGGCAACACATAGAGGCTGAAATCTGATTGGACAAAAAAATCTAACATCCACATACACGTA
>NW_018128038.1:219215-226984 GCF_001952655.1 Monopterus albus
ATATATATATATACATACATATACATATATATATCACGTTAAGGAGATTTGGTTTAGAATGAGTGTGTTTCCACAAAATAAAGTGAATCCTAATTTTAATACTTTAAAAAAGGAGCACTTGCTTCCATGTTTAGATAGTGACAACGCTTTCACAGATTGGATGAAACACTGAATAATGAACGTCAAGTACAGTATATACTATATAAAATGCTCATATTCATTTAAACAAACATTAAGAATTCAAATTTTGCAATAAATGAGAAGATTCATAATCATGTAAATTCATTCACTGTCTTATGAGCTGTAATTTTAACTGTATGTACACAGCTCTGTCCAGGTCAATGCATCTGACTTTATCTAATGTCAGTATTGCAAATGTGACTGACTGGACATGTGTATGGTATTTTATATTTATCACAGCTTCTGCTATCATGGGCTGCTGTGTTTTGTGCGCCTATCCTTGTGCATTTATTTGGTTTTCATTAATTTTCACTGATTCATCAACAGCAAATAGTAATTTTTTTCATGCAATACTAATATTAATTTCAGAAATCTCCATACAGAGACTAAAGCTGACAATGAATTGCCTCTACTCCTGGTTAGTGTCGGTCCTTGTCAAGTCCACCATCATCTCCACTGTTTTGAGTGTGTTTAGCTCCAGGTTGTTGTGACCATACCACAGGGCCAACCTCCAGTCTGTAGGCCGAATTGTAACTGTTTCGGATGAGACCAATAGCCACTGTGTCATCTGCAAACTTTAGGAGTTTAACAGAGGGGTCCTCTAAGGTGCAGTAATTTGTGTAGAGGGAAAACAGTAGCGGGAAGAGGACACATGCCCGGGGGGCACCTGCTATGATGGTCCCAGTGGTGGATGCGGTTTTCCCCAGCCTCACCTGCCGCTTTCCGTCTGTCAGAAAGATGGAGATTGACTGACAGGTGGGGGCAGGCACAGTGAGCTGGGTTAGTTTAGAGTGGAGGATGTGCGCGATGATGGTGTTGAATGCTGAACTGAAGTCCACAAAGAGGACCCATGCAATGGTCCCCAGGAAGTCGAGGTGTTGCAGGATGTAATGCAGTGCCATGTTGACGGCATCATCCACTGACCTGTTTGCCTGGTAGGCAAACTGCAGGGGGTCCAACAGAGGGTCTACGATGTCCTCCAGATGGACCAACACCAGTCTCTCAAAGGACTTCATAACTACAGATGTCAGGGTGACAGATCTGTAGAGTCATTTAGTTTGCTGTTGAAGGCAAGTGTGAATATGCGGGCTAGCTGATCAACACAAGCTTTCAGGTAGGAGGAGGTCACACTGTTTGGGCCTGGTGCTTTTCTGATCTTTTGTTTCTTTTTAAAAGGCCATGCACATCCTTTTCACTGATCCTCAGGGGTAGGAGTCTGGGGGGAGGTTGAGGTGATCATGGGGGGAGCAACTGCTGGGTCTGAGGTGAGGTGGATAAGGAGTGTAAGGAGTGTGGAGTTCTGCTTCTCAAACCTACAGTAAAACATGTTCAGGACATCTGCCAGTTGATGTCTTTCACAGCAGAGGGCGATGGTTCCCTGTAGCCAGTGATGTTTTTCAGGCTTTTTCACACAGACAAGGGGTCATTGGCTGAAAACAGGTTTTTCATCTTTTCAGAGTAGCTGGTAGTGTTCCTAGCTGCCTGTACAGGAACCTGTCCCCACTCCTGTAGGCCTCCTCTTTGGCACGGTGAAGTGGTAAACTGTACACCTCTGTGTTACACTGCATTAACTTTGCATCCTTTACCAAACAAACTATTGCAAGGAGAAGAACTGTGCAGCAGCAAAGCTTTCTTACACAAAAAGTTGTTGCACTGCACTAATGAGTCTGTAAATAATCAATTCTGATGACTGACAGGAGGCCGAGAACCTCTGCTAAACTCACACATTCAATACCAGTCAGTTTGTCTCCATTTCGTTGCCCCTCATTTTTCCTCTTGCTCTTCTTTTCCGTCAGCCATGGCAAAGGCATACAATACAGAGAGTAGTTCCAGAGGAATCATGGTAAGGTTTATAGCTCCTCTCAAATTTCTGAATGAAGAGAAGCATGGACTGCCAAACATTACACAAGCATTCAGGTAATAAACAAGCCTGATCATCCTCTGCCAAGAATGCCATTAAAGTCTACTTGATCTACTCTGCTAGGCAAAATCAACAGGGAAGTCATTCTGAAACTGAGGTACAGGGTAAAGCTGGTTTGTCAAAACAAAAAGCTGAGACTGATCAAAGAAATCCTTCAAATACAGTACTTCTTGTGTATGGGCTTCCTTTTCCCCACATACCTGGTAAGTTAAACGCCATTTAGAGCCTTTATTCAATGTAAGTTTATGAACATACTGAAGCTTTTATTTTATGGGGCCAGTAGTAGGCCTGCAGTCAGCACCAATAAATAACCACAGCTCAAGACCAAACAGGAGTTGGAGCCACCTAGGTCCATGGAGGACACTTAAGGGTTGGAGCCAATTAAATTATACAGCTACAACAGGTGGTCATGAATAATGCTAAACAAACCAGTGCATTCTGACTGGTTAACTCAGGTTTGCCACCTGCTTGCCTGTTATCATCAAGCTGCTGTACTTGGCTAAATGAAACACTGTCTGTAGCATTATCACAGTTCATACCTTAGTCTTGTTAAAGCCATTCTTGCTTACCCTATATCACTTTCTGAAAAGCAAGCTATAACCACTGAGTGAATTACAGGGGAGCTAGGGGGAGCTTGGCTCCCCTTAATAAGACATGAGCTCCCCTGAAAACATGATTAGCAAAGTGTGGGGGACGATGTGCCATCATCAAAGTGTGGCAGTGCAGTAAACTTTACTTTAATGCAAAGATCAATTTTACAATGAAGACTTTGTTATAATGATACTGTGCAAGCTTCTTTTTGTGTATTATCTATTTAATATTGAGTGTTATCGGGGAGGGAGGGAGAGCACAATACATAAACAAATGCATTCCAGTCAGGTCCACTGTCATAGATATTTCTGTCAAAGTCCCTCTCTTGAACCTGTACATAACAGCATCCTGGGAATTCAAAGGCCGCTGAGAACGCAGTGCCGCAGTAACCTCCTCAGGGCATCCAGATCCTGTCAAGTAACCCCTCCAGTATCCTGCAGTGCTGCTCTGTGTTACATGTGGCTATTTTCATGCAATAAACAGCTGGTTTTTACATTTTCAATGCGTAGCTATGCAGAAAATTAAGCCCAGTGGCTACAGCACATCCCCACAGGCCAATCTAAACATGGGACTCCACCTCTATCCATTTCTCTCCATGTCCCTTTTCTCTCTCTTGCTCCATTCATCATCCATCCACTTGTCTACATCACCTGCATTGTATACTATTTCCTTATTCCTTCTATATCTTTATATACTGAGTTTCTCAAATGCACTACTGGCTCTAACCTGCTCAATATTCAACAGATCTGCTCCCTAAAAGACACAGACCTGAATGACCAGTCAAGGATGATGTCCATCAAGGTATGATTTTGCTGCAGTTGTACAGACTATTCTAGTAGCTACGTGTATGAACAATACTGTCATTTTAACACTTCCAGCCATATTAATTAAATAAAAAACATTAAATAACTTCAGACTGGAACCAGGAACACATCAGTTCAGCTCCAGTATCCAATCCACTGTTCACCATAATCTCTCAAACAATTTGCCTCATAGATGACAGTGATGCGTGCCAGGCCTTATACACCCCCACACACAAGGTGTTTCTTTCTGTTGTCAGCTGTGTCTGTTGCAGTGAGCTCCTTCCCTCCTCCTTCACACACATGTGAGGCAGTGGCAGGTATAAAAAGACATTAGAGAACAGGGGATGCAAAGCCTGATGGGTGCTGGCACCTGCTGAAACCCAAAAGCCTGACATTAATGGGCCTGAAATGACTGAGAGGGACAGCCCATCTGGGCTGATACAGCTAGGCCAGCCAGCAGAAAAACACAGATTTACAAACTAAACAGCAAAAGGCCCTGTCGTCTAAACACAGTCAGGCTGCCAGAATTGTTCTGTCCCTCTGATCCGATTTCCTGAAAAGCTTTGGCCTCTTTTTGATTTCACCCATGTGTGAGTTTATACCGTAGCTCGACAAGTTGTTGCATCAGTGTTTTCTCCTCTGATCCAGGTTCACTCCTGTTTTTGTTGGATGTCACAAATTTCGGATTTGTTACAAACCCTCTGTACAAAACATTACAAAAAACACACCTACTTCAAAAAGCAGGGTCATTAGGCAGTACTGAACACTGATCCATCCACATGCTAATTTATTTTTCTATTTAAGTCACAAACCAGCACAATTCCTGATTTATTTACAGTTTTAGTTAAGTTGTGCTTTTATAATTGGATAACAGTGACTAAGAAACATTACTTAATCTAGACTGGATATGACATGGCTGACGCCTGTTCTGTCCGAAGTACTGGTACCAATCCAGTGTACCAGTAATAGTGTAGTTATGATATTTTGTGACCAACTGACCAATATAAAAATCTATCCAAGTGTTTTCTGATGTTACTGCTAAAATAAACGCATGTCTTAAAATTAACTACTGACAAAGTTCATGAAATATTTGTGAATAATAATGTGATGTTAGATGTGCCTTCAGTCTCTCAGTCAGTTTCCACTCATTTCCCATCAAAACTGATGGATCAACTAAAAACCGTCCAGTCTACAAAGATCACAAGGCCTAAATTGTTGGCAGAGTAATTGGTATAAAAACGTTTTCATTGAATAATTGTGCGTTTTACACCAAAACAGCAAAATTAAAATTGCATTTGTTATAGGCTTCCATAGACAAAGAGACGCATATAAAAAATACTTGGTATATAATCTATTACTTGTTGACAAATACCTTAACAAGCAGAAAGCGCAATCTTGCAATCTTGCTTTATTAGCTCTACGGATGCAATCAAGTGAGGAGACTTAATTAACCAACACATAATTAAAAGGACCGCTGAAGCATATTATTGCTCAGATTGTGTTGCCAAAAGCTATTTTGCTCACAAGATGTGTGCGTGTATAAGAAAGAGAGAGACAGAGGGAGAGAGGAACTCTGGTAAAATAAACTAAACCTTGATAGGAAATGTATTTATTACATCAAATTTTAAAGATAATTCGATAACTCTCCATTAACACACAAAAAACTACTGCTTAAGTGATTAAACAGTGAACACTAGGTACTCAAAACTGAAGACTTTGATCATACTAAGTCTGTTATTTACAGTCCACCTAGCATTTAAGAAATAAAGTGAAGATATCCATCTTCTTTTAGAACAACTTGGTACATTTGTGCACAGCAGCTTAGCAGAGCAACCACATAGACTATGACTTTGTCATCATATCTGTGCCATTGTGTCAGTGGTGATATTTTCAAATAAGGTTAGAGTCTGATTCCTGAAATGTTACATGGATGTTCCTCACCGCAGGATGATCATGGACAATCAAATAACAGATTGCAAAACCCAATTACTCCCCAAGGTAATCTGCTAAATAGATATCATCGTACATCCAAACAGACATGCTGTGTGGTAGAGACACAAAAAGAACACACATATTCTCAACTTTGCAAGGAGATATGCAGCACACCTTCCAACTTTTGTTTTCCAAACCTGCTACAGCAACAAGTCATATGTGCATTTTCTACCACCTCTGTTGACTCCAGCTTCCTGCCCTGTTACCTTCTAGGGATGGAGCAGTATTGGTAATTTCATGATATTGTGACAGAAAATGTTTCAATAATGCTATGGGACTATGGCGGTATATAGAGAAGTGATTATTTTGTTAGTATAACTGCATCCTGGTCGCAGAATCTGAAAGTGGCATAGCAGACACCCGCTTAAACTGGTCCACTACTGAGAACCCGACCACTGTTCGGCACGGCCACCAAACAGAAAGTTAAACCTGCCGAGGGGGTACTAAAACACTGATGTTCCACTGTGAGTGAGACTTTCTTTCATAAAAGGACTGCTACTGACTGTTTCTTCATCTTTTCTATACAGTTTTGGGTCTTATTACACCCCCAGTACCTACAGTGGTATAAGCAGCATGGCACAATCATCTGATGGTCCTGCACTCACCCCTCTTCCAAAGTTAGTCTATTTAGTACATAAAATTCAACCTTTGGGTGTCCACACACCGTTTCCTGGCAGAGGAATATTTCCTGGTAGTGTCAGGAAGGTTTGTTGCCCAGGACACAGCAGCAGCACTAACAGCCAAGATGAATATTGGAGTGGGCTAAATGAGACTGCTGAAGCCTCAAACTTCTGTTGAAGTGACCTCTACTTTAAACTGGGCAGGTACAATTGTTACAGTTGAGCTGAATCTTTAAATTGCATATTGCAAATTTTTATTTTAATTTTTTTATTCTAAAATTTTTTGAAATCTGGTTTCTACCTGTAACTGCAGTTATAACATCAAAAGAACCAGATTTGAGGAGTTAGAGAGAGCAAATAATACCAGAGTTGCCACATGTCCAGCTGGTGCAATACAAAGAGTGGGGTTTTATTTTGCCTGACAAACCATAACCATCGTGCCAGACAAGTAAATCACTTTTACTTTGCAGTGAACTGGGTTATGAGAGCCAACCTAAAATGCTCAGGCATTATGCCTTGCAAATCACCCTTTGTGGCACTTTTAATACACAGATGTGACTATAATATGCTAATTATGCCATATATGTTTATCTTCTACCAGGACCTAACTGAAAAGAAGAGAAGAGCCAGCAATAGTACACCCTTTACCCTCATAGCCAATGTGTCATTTGAGCTGCAACTCCAAAAAAAAAAAAAAAAAAAAAAAAAAACAACACAATTCAATGTTATTACAGTTGAAGCTAATTGGTCCAGTGGTTTTATGATATTTTACAGATGGGGCCATTCTGTAATGTAGCTGGAACATGAAAGGCTCCAGGCTGTGGGCTCAACCTAACCATTCTAGTTAGGTCTGATTCAAATGGCTGTTTGAAAAAGTCACTAAGCATTTGACTCAGACCAAGCAGGGGGCACCTACCAGCAGCCAGTCACCATCAGCTTTGCATCATCAGTCAGAAGGGACTTTTTCATAGATTATAGAAAAAGTCCTGATTTAACAAAGATCACCACCATTTTCCTTGTGTTGCTGTCATTGATGGATTCTGCATGTGTGAGCTGGTACATTCAGGACATTTTATTGGGGAAGTGCTCATGTTACGGGCCCCAAGTGCCAGGGCTGCGTAGCAGTGAATTAGTGCAGCCTGGAAAACACAATGTGACATATGAACAGAACTCTCATGGTGTGCTGGCATTCGCATCCAGACTGCATCTGGGAAAGGGGGGTGGAAGGTCCCTCCCCAAAACCATTCTGGGTGCAACACCAAGCGCACAAAGGTTCCGCTTTACCCTTTTCTGTTCTCCAACCACCAAATCCAGGACAGCAGGCACAAAACATCATAATGTTCTAAAAATATAAATGTGGCACCCAAAATAAAACGTACATTCAATTGCCAATTATGAAATAATAAATTAACTGAAAACAATGTGGTGACATATCTTTAGGTGCACCACACATGCATCTGTGCATGAGTGATTAGCTATGTGTACATGCTTCTGAAAAATTGCTGGTGTTTGACTAGAAATGACAGAGAAATTTCATAAATATGTATGTCTGTGTGTACATGTGTCCATCTCACTCTGCATGCTCACATCACAGCGTGTCCCTGTGCACATCTTTGAGTTTTCGCTCATGGTGAAATGATAAAACTCAAATAAAAAATATCA
>NW_018128038.1:228490-231708 GCF_001952655.1 Monopterus albus
AGGTTTCTGTGGAGCACTCTGATTCTCTGAGGGTTGGTCTCAGGGTACACCTTGTAAACAGGACTGTCATTGATTCGTTCTTTGACTATGTGCACAGTTTGCTCCCAATATGCCCTGAGCTTTCCTGGCCCTCCCCTTTCTCCTAGGTTGCGTACCACAACTCTATCTCCGGGCTCCAAGACAACTCCTTTCACATGTTGGTCATAATATTTTTTTCCACGGGCACTGGACTGCTGGCTGTTAGTGGTGGCGATACGATATGCCTCCTCCATTCTCTTTGCCCACTTTTTCACATAGCCTTCTGGTGTTTCAGTCTCTCTGTCAGTTCCTAGGCTGAACAAAAGGTCGACGGGCAGCCGTGGATGACGCCCAAACATTAGGAAGTGTGGGGAGAACCCTGTGGCCTCATGTTTTGTGCAGTTATAGGCGTGAACGACGTGGGGCAAAAAGTCTTTCCAGTTGTCTTTTTCCTTTTCCTCCAGTGTCCTCAACATTTGGAGCAGAGTGCGATTAAATCGCTCGGCAGGGTTGGCCTGTGGGTGGTACGGGGTTGTGCGGGAGTGACCCACCCCTGACAGCTGCTGAAGGCCCCTGAAGAGTGCATTTTCAAATTCACGGCCTTGGTCGTGGTGCAACTAGGCAGGGTAACCAAACCAGGGGATAAAGTCACTGAACAGCTTCTCTGTAGCAGTTTTTGCAGTCTTATTTCTGGTTGGATACACTTGGGCAAAGCGTGTGAAATGATTTACTGCAACAAGTATATATTCATAACCTCCTTTACTCTTTTTCAAATGCATAAAGTCAACAGTAGCTCCATGGGTGCACTGGTGCTGATATTGCCCATCGGTGCTCTTACATGTGTTGCAGGTTTCTTTTGCTTTATACACGGGCATTTTCTGGTTATATAGGCCTCAATGTCTTTTTTCATAAAGGGCCAATAGAAGCGGTCTCGGGCCAGGCTAATGACTCGCTCAGCCCCGAGATGACCCATGTCATTATGCAGGTGTTTCAGCACTAGGGGTCTATACTCTGCTGGTAGCACTAGCTGTTGCCTACCCCCTGCTCTCCGGTACAGTAAGTCACCTTGAATCACCAGTTTACCCCACTCACGCATGAGTCTTCTAACTAACCCATCTGCATTTTGTCTGTCTTTCTCGGTCAGTGTTGTCTTTGTCTCTTTCAGCTTAATAAGCTCATTTATAGTAGTGTCTTGTCTCTGTGCTCTGACTAGCTCCTCGTGGCTAAAGCTAGGAATGACTGGTTTGTCTGTTTCGGTATTTTGGACCAGATTTAGGGCAGCTACATAGGCAATGTCATTTTTCTTTGCTGCCTCACTTCCTTCCCATGTTGCACAAACAATGTCTCTGCTGAGCTCCTCTGAACACTCCTCCACATAAGTCTCAATGTCCAAAGGAAGGCGAGACATGGAATGTCATCTTTGAGGTTTATTGTCATTTGCAAACTGGAAATGTTGCCAATGTCACCGTCATCTTGAGCAAAAGCGCCTGATTCCTCAAATAACATCTGTTTTACCTCTTTTTGTTGTCCTGGTGTCAGGTGACTAATGTCCACTGGGGGGTGCCACCGGGCAGGTGACTCCGAGCCTTGGCTGGACCTAGACACTGAGTTAACAGTGTGGATGGAGACTGGCACTTTTTCACAAGCATCTTTCGTGTTGTCCGTCTCAACAATTTTGGCAATAGGCTCAATAGAACCCAAAATGGTTGAGCTGGGCAGAGTCACACTTTGTTGAGAGTAGTTTGACACTGGTACCTTGACATATGGCCTCTCTGTTTGTTGAATTTCTAAGAGCCCTGCTCCAACACTAAGTTGCTCAAGGTGGATATCGTCAAGCACAGGCTCAAACAGTACAACTGACTCGGTAGAGCTAATACTCTCTGGGACTCTACACTTAATGTAAGCAACTTGACTAGGGTAGATAGTAGCACCTTTAAACCCCACTTTTACCGTTGCTGGTTCATCTATAGTCTGTTTTTGTGTCTTGATAAAACTCACTAAAGCACTTACAGCAGTAACCTCAATCTCCATAGCTCTACCAATAAGCTGTATGAGTTTGTAGTTTCCCCCATTGTCTTTAATGAACTCATAAATGACATTGAAGCCTACTATGGGTCTTTCAATCTTGAGGCGGCTAACTAGAAAGGGCACACGTATAGATTTGTCTGGATCATTGTTACCCTCTAGGTTGACTACTACCTCTACCCACCCATCATAAGGCACTGTGTCCCCTGTGACAGCTTTCACATCGAGATCACCATCCATTAGTTCAATTAAAGGCCTGATCTGTTGCCCTGGTAAGTATCTGTCTAGCCATGCGTGGTCTATAAGGCTAACCCCAGCCCCTGTGTCTAACACTACTGTTTCAAGATAACCGGCCATCATACACTTGAGGAGTGATTGGCGACCAACCAATGGGGCGGTGATACTACGTGGCTTTTCTTTGTCCACAGCCTCTTGTGGGGTGGTGTTGCCTGCTTTTCTTGACTTTTTGGTGTTGGACTTTTTCTTCGATGGGGACAGCTGAGTGTTGTCGGCCAGGGTTAGTCCCTCTGCCCTGACCGCCTCCAGTTTCCCGATGGCTCCGCCTCCAGTTTCCCGACGGCTTGTTCCTCTTCAGGCATCCCACAGCGCGATGTCCTTCCTCCCCGCAGGCAAAGCAATGGTGACAGGTTGGGTTGCCCTGAGATGCACAGTTCTCACAGCTTTTGGGCCTCTGCACCCTCCTCTCAGTTTGGGGTTTGAGCAAACTGTCCTTCCGTGCAGGCATTGTTACCTGAGCTGTGAAGGCTTTTAGACTTTCCATAGCTTGTGTCAGTGCTTCTACTTGGGCACTGAGTCTTTGGATTGTGGAGTCTTTATCAGTGTGGTTCACTTTGATGTCATCCTTGCTTTTCTCTTTGTGCTCAGTGTTAGCTGCATGTGCGTGACTCACTTTTGAGGTGGAGCTGCGGCCAAGTCTACGTTTCCGCTCGCTCTCCTCTGTTGTAGTTTTTATTACCTGGCAGAGCAGGGCTTCATCACTAACAACGGGTTGCCCCCAGGAGTGTCTTTAGGTCTCTGCGCACACTTTCATATCTCTCTCCTATGCCCTGACAAATAGTGTTTAGGAAGACACACTGAATGGTAGGCGTATCATATTTAACAACTGAGTCTGGCTGTTTGAGGGAAAACAGGATCTTTTGTTTCAGTTCGATCAT
>NW_018128038.1:231875-232652 GCF_001952655.1 Monopterus albus
AATTGCACGGAGCACTCCTCTGATGATTTCATTTGGTGTGTGCTTTTCTTTGAGCCCCTCATCGATTTGTTTGCAGATGCTATGGTAGCTTACTTCAGCGGTAGTGTCACTTGTCATTCCCCCATGTATTTTGAATTCTTTGTGGGACAGCAGTGGCAAGTCTTTCATGGCTATCATGCTTTCACTGGTACAGCTGGGAACATTCTCTGAGCACATGAAAAAGTGTTGTGGCGAGGTCAGCTGTTGTGTGAGCACACAAGCTGAGATTGGTAGGCCCCCTGTTGCTTGTGGGGCTGGTGACTGAGGTGCTTGCTGATGAATGGAGTGACTACTAGCTGGAGATTGGAAAGGTCTCCCTGAGTTTGGGGGGCCTGCAGCTGACAAGGCTTGATTCAGCTAACTTTGAATATCATCACAACAGGCTAACAGATCTGTATCACTAGTGCTTGCTAGTGGCTGGGAAGGGTGTGCAGCCAGCTCTCCGCTGTGTGCCTCAGTTTCATCAAGCACTGGACCTTGGCTACGACTTACTATGGCTCCGTCTATGATGTTTTCAAGTCTCTTTAACAACGACAGACCCTGGTCCTCCCGTTCCAGGATTGCTGGACATGTCAGATAAGTTGTCAGATACTCAACACAGCTTTCTTCATCATCTTGACTTAACTGTGTAGAGTCAAGTCCTTGGACGTCTCCTAAACTGGTTGCAATCTGGTAAGTTTCTTTAGCTGTTAGCTGGTGTAGCTTCTTTTTAATGCTCCAAACTACACCTTTCCTCCC
>NW_018128038.1:233078-238231 GCF_001952655.1 Monopterus albus
CCAAATCCAGGACAGCAGGCACAAAACATCATAATGTTCTAAAAATATAAATGTGGCACCCAAAATAAAACGTACATTCAATTGCCAATTATGAAATAATAAATTAACTGAAAACAATGTGGTGACATATCTTTAGGTGCACCACACTCAAGCTAAAAACGGGCATCCCTCTCACCAACAGCTATTCATAAAAACTAGAGTTACCTGTCCCCCAAATGTCCTTATTTATTTACTTAGTTTAGGATCTAGAGATTCAACAGTAATCAGTTCGTCCTCGAGTCCAAGTGGAGGTTTGTGCCAAATTTACAGAAATTCACTTCCTGAGGTAGCAAATTCACCACAATGGGATGGACACGAGATTACAGTGACCTTGGATTATGACTTTTGACCACCACCAGTGGTTGTTGACAGTGTAACCATGGGCGAACAGACACCTAAGATTTAATAAATTTGATACAAAAAAAACTCCTAAAAGTCTGATGATTCTCAGGAAGGTTCTGGTCATCTATTTTCAGTGATTTTTAGAACACAGGTGGATTTATAGACCATTATTCACATAAGGACATTGGAGATATCCTCCGAAAGCTAAAGTTACCCATAATGATATAAATTTGGCTTTGCTTTTATATTAAGATTGTGTTTTGACTCAAATTCCCCTCAAACAGCATCTTTACCTCCCCTTCAGTTTCCCCTTTTGGCTTTGTCGTGCTGAATATCTACTGGATATCTATTGCACACCATCTGCTGTAATTTCACAAATGCTGTCCAGAGTAATGAATTAAATCACCAAGGACCACATGGAATAACCCTATGAAGGCTTTAGTCAATATATAACATCCAATAATATAAAATGGTGTAATGAACTGGAAACATTGTTTTAAGAAAAGTCAAAATACATAAAATCAACAACATTTTATCAGATTTGATTCTTGATAATTTATAAGTTCAGGAACACCTGCAGCGATTTGCAAAACAGTCAGGTCTTGTTTATGGAGACAGAAACAACAAGAAGCAGCCCTCACCCCCAGAGACTCTTCTTTTAATATTTTTCTCTGCTAGGTTGTTGACTCTTGTCTAGCGGCATCACCGAACAGAAAGCAGGATAAACTCCTTATATGCTCCTCCAAGGGGACAGGACAGTGAATAGCTGTTTTTGATATTCCTCTTAAGGAAATATTACAAACTTACCATGTGATATATAAATGACTAAAACCAAAAGAGTCCTTTGTGCGGTGTAAAGTGAGGCCATTAGTCTTGCTGGACTTGAAGGAAAACAAGTGCCACTGCCTGCGTTGTGTGGTGGCAAACAGTTGCTAATCAGCATGCTGCTTTGTGGCTCAGAGATTTCTCTTTGCAGCCTGTAGCTCAGTGCCAGACTTCACATTTCTCTACATGTAGGTGGGAGCAGGTGCCGAATAATTCAACAGTCAAACCATGGTTTGCATTAAGCCAAATGATTGCTGTGCATCCGATGGCCAACTAAAACAAAGTATGTTCTGAATTTAGAAAAATATACAATGTGTTATTTTGTTTTGCTCAGCAAAAAACATCGCTGCATGTTCACAACTTCAGCTCTGTCTCAGTTGTTTTTGTTATACTGACATGAACCATGCTAACATGTTTAAAGTTCTAGTAGGAGCAACTTAAATAGTTGCAATTACAGGGAATGGAAAAAACACTATGGTGAGTGTTCTATCACTTTGCTGAGTGAACTATTTCTCATTTTAGTCTTTCTCGTTATTTTTTGCCACAGTGATTGTACTGACACATTAATTAGGTTAAAATGAAGGCACCTTTCCTCGCCCTGAGCCTGGCCCCTCTTCATTCGGGCAGAAAAATGGAGTGGGATCAAAAGAAGCACAGCAGAACTAGTGCAGCAGGCTGAGGGGAAAAAAGTGAGAAACAAAAAAAAATATTTTCTACAAAGGACCTGAGCCCAGATTACAGATTCAGATTACAGAATTTAGGTTGGATAAAACATTTGGGACACTGAATGAGAAGCAGAGAGACAGACAGTGACTCCTCAGAGTCAGGTATAGACACTGGTGCAAGATTATGGACTTTCACATGAAATCCAAACAAACTGATACATCTTGAAAAGGTTTGCTAAAGTCATTCAAGTTTATCAGCTCATTTTAAACATTTTTGCATTTTTCTATAAAAGCTGGCAACAAACAAACAAACAAACAAACAAACAAAACCTAGACTCAGTAAGCCTTGAATGCACAGGTCATAGTAAGCTGAAAAAACTTCACCTAGACTTTTCAGTATACTGTTTGATGATATAGAGAAATGTCCCTGATTTATCCACGTCATTGTCTGTAGATGGGTGTATTGACATATTGATAAATCACTGGCCTGTTGGTTTAACAGTCACTCAGATGGTTTGTTGTTGTTTTAAATCAGCTTGCCCTCTGAGTTGGCATCTCCTAAATGCACCCAAGAGAGGTAGGCCAGGCTCGGATGCCAATGTTTGTCAATGAAACAGTTGGGGAGGGGCAAAACGCGAAACACAGGCCGGTTTATGTCAGGCCATTAGGGTGCACCAGTACAGTGATAAATGGATTAGGCTGTGGCAATGTGGACCAAAAAAAAAAAAAAAAAAAAAAAAAAAATCATTACCACCTCACCATAGCCTGACCCATTCATCAATACAGACACGCCGACATGCACACGAAGCCACGAAAAATCATAAGGACTCATTTTTATACACGCACATGTGCATGGTACAGTGTCACAGTCCTTAGTGACTCTGAAGCTTTTTATTATGCAGGAAATCAACAAAGCGTTGTAGTGTCAGTCAAAGCTTAATTAGCTTTAATCAGTTACCAAACAGTCTGAAAGGGAGGCAAAGGGAGAAACTGAGATTGGTGGTCACAAGTAAACAACCAGACGTGTGACATCATCATGCAAGGTTTTTTTTTTTAAATGCAGATGCTGAACGTAAGGCTTTAAAAACAGTGTCTGTTTTTAAATAATCCTTTAATTTAAAGTTTTCAATTCAAATTAGTATGTTGTAAAATGACCTATTAAAATGGAAGATATTCAATTAAGTATAATCCAAAAAAAAAAACCAAACCAAAAAAACAAAAAAACAAACAGATAATCCTCCCATTGGAGAAGTTTGAAACAGGCAACGTTTGACCAACTTGATCCTCTACAGACAGCGACATGTGGATAAGTCTACATAAACATTTCTCATCAAACAATATTTTTTTTTCAAAAATCTCATTGTACCACCAAGATCACAAATGGAAATAAATAAATAAAGGAAAGAATGAAAAAGCACAACACAACTAGAGTCACTGCTTTGCAGTCCACCAGCGACAGTGGTGCAGTGGGTAGAGCAATCATCTCCCAACCAGATTCGCTGTGGCGACCCCTAACGGGAACAGCCAAAGAAGAAGAAGATCCTTATTATCCTGATTATCCAGTTGTATGCCTCTGCCAGCCAGTCAAATTCATGGGAATGGGACAGACAAGACGTCACTCTGACCTTGACCTTTGACCACTAAAGTGTAATCGGTTCATCCTTGAGTCCAAGTGGACATTTGTGCCAAATTTTAAGAAATTAACTCAAAGTATTCCAGAGATATTGCATTAAAAGAATGGGAACGATGTTAGGTCCCTGTGATTTTGACCTTTGAGCACCAACAGGCTGGACAGACAGACAAATGGACGGACAACCCAAAAACAAGCACCAGAGCGTTTTTAGGAGTCTGGCTGCAGAACCTTTTCCACTGATTGAAATGTACTGAGGTACTCTAGCTCTTACTTCCTGTCTGCCACCAAATGTTACCCTTTCATCCATGACTCAGTTTAATTCACAGAGGCAGAGAGAGACCACGTCACTGTTACCGTCAGGAGAAAACAGCCACACCCTGGTGTTGGGTAAAATTATTAACAAAGTCATACTTTAAGGTTGATTCTAACATTTGATGAATTAAGAACTTAATTAGTAGAAGATTAACATTATGCCTGTTGATTAGTCAACCTGTGTGTTTACTTTGTTTGCGTATGATAATTCTATCATAGTTAAGATTTAGTTTATAGCACACATAAGTTTACCTACTTTAATCTTACAGTTATGTTTATGTAGTTACATGTCACCTTATGTGTTCACTGAATCACTGGTCAGTATTTACTGTGTCAGTCAACTGGAGCACTGTTTAACATTAAAGGGGGGGCTGGTTCATTAAACACTGAATTTCATTAGGTTTACAGCTTTGACAAGGAGGGTCCACAAATACTTTATTATTACCACCTGGCTGAAGAGGCCAGGGAATTTGGGGTCACAGGGACACCAAGGGTAATAAACAAGAGATTAGATCTAAAAGCCAGGAAGAGGAGACAACTTCAAAGGCAGGGCAGTATACAGACACACACGGGCAGGACAGTTTAATTAGCCAAACTGGAAGCCATATCTCATATAGTGTGGTTAGTTAGTAACACAGAAAGAAGTGAGTTGAGGAATTTAGACAGAGTATAATTTCCTCCATCTTTAGGAAGCTGCTTTTCCCATTGGAGCAGAAAGGATGCAGGAGGAGGACGGATGGATAGATGGACCAATAGAACAGCACGAGAGGACTGGAACAGCCTACAATGGCACATTTGAAATTGTATAAAATCAACTGAATGGAGGAGGACAGGGTTCCCTCACGTCCTGAAGACGAGTTGAACGGTTTTGCTGTTGAGGTCAGGGCTTCAGAGAGAGATGGAACCCAGAGCTCTGTAAATTGCTTTATTCGTTGGTCTGTTCAGTTATGATAATAAATGTTTGAAAGGTGATAGTTGACTCCAATTATTCTTCATAAAAGAACACGCTGCACTGGTCAGTGAAACATATTTAGAAACATAGTCTCCATATTCATCACAGAGTCACAGTGAAATGGCAAAGCTCAGGATTGTGTGTGCATGTTTGGGTGTGTGTGGCTGTGAACAAAGTGGGAACCTGATGCAAGTTAATAGGGGAAGTGCAGCAAAACAAAGTGGACAGAGGCAAATTAATTGTAGCTCCTTGAATCAAATTCAGTTTGCAGTTAAAGCTTTTCAAGATGCTATAAGACACAATAGACACTTTAAATACGGTACTACAGCAGACAGTATGTTGAATATCAACAGTGTTCCACAAATTAAGTTTATATGCAAGGTAT
>NW_018128038.1:238329-260333 GCF_001952655.1 Monopterus albus
AAAAAAAAAAAAAACTATTTATAAAAGAGATAATGATAATGCTCTATGGGAGTCCAGCCAGCAGATGAGGAGCCAGGGCAGTGCCAGACACATTAGATGCCTGGCTGCTAAGCCTTTATGTTCACCAGCTAGTCACTAACTTGGTTGTCTGCTATTTAGTGCTTACAGTGTACAATGGGTTTTTAGAGCTATCTACTACATCAAGAAACACTGCTCATGCAAAAACCGAGACCAAAACAGCAAAGTTGTGGGCAGAAAAATACATCATAAATAATACACCGATGATATGGTACTTCTTTAATGTGATGTCTTTGTTAATGAGACAGGATAACACTGTAAGGAATCATTATAAACTGCAAGCCATGAAGAAAGGTGTTTCCTGGGAATTCTCCATCTCATGAGGTCTTAAACTTGTGTATGAGCATATGCATGTGTTCGGAGAATGAAGAGTTTAAAATTAATCTTCTTGATACCTCTCTCTGTTTGCTTACCTACAGTGCAGCGCTGCAGCTTTAAGAAAAGGTACAACTGCTGCTATAAAGTTACCACCTTTATACTTAGAATTCTTACACTATAAGAGGAAATCTCACATTCTCAAGCACAGATAATTGTATAAAGATTAAAAATTCTCCCTCCAGACCATTTTACAAGAGTTAAGCTGATTAGTTGATAGGGCATGTGGGTGTGTCTGTGATTTTACAGTATTCCCTCATGCAGTTCTGAAGGGTCCTTATTATCACTAATTAAGTTTCTACTGTACCTAAAATCTAAAGTTGGTGCACTTTCATATAATAAGCTATAATTATAGATTACACATCACAGAGAGAACAAATTCATCTAGAGGACCAACAGTGAAATTTTAAAGAACTTATCAGCATCCAGCAGCTTGACAAGCTCTGACATACTGTAATACAAAGTGTAGAAGAAGACAGGATCACATGCGAGGTGGGTGTGTGACTGACAGAAAGGGTACAAATAGGGAACAAGAAGCTAATCCTGTTTAACTAACTAAAAATCCTCAAACATTTCATTATAACAGACATGTGTGGGTTGTCATTTCTGAAAACACTCTCCTTCTCTGCCTCTATTTGACACAGATAAAACATGTACAAGCTCTTTCGTTCCGACACTTGTATATCATGATTACCTCTGTGTATGTCTCAGAGAAAGCTGGCCACAAGAGGTCCAGCTGTATGCTGTCAGTGTATATATGAGAGAGAAAGTCAGAAAGCCAGAGAAAGGGAGGCCTTTGTCGCTCCACAGGACCTTCACACTGCACCACTTCACTCTGAGTGGCTCTTAAACCACAAGCACTAAAAGCACATGCACACTGAGATCACACCAGGTAAGCCTTACTCAGCTGTACTTGTCATAGAGGCCGTGGGCAATGTTGTCACCATTAAATTACATACTACCCACTACTTGTTCCAGTTTCAGAATCTTCACATTAAAATTCAATAAAACATAAGGGAACGTTTTCTGGATGTTTCCCTTCGCTTCAACAACAACTGCTGAGGCAGCTCTGTCCAGTTTGTTAATGGCTGACTCAAACGTATGTAAGCTGTTCTCGCTCCTACTTTATGAAGCACATGCAGCAGACAAAGTCTGAATTCTACTGGTCTTTTTAGAACAAAAGCACAGGTGTTACTAATGGCATTAACAATGACTCTGTTCCATTCAAGGGTCCTAGTGAGCCATGACAGTGGGACAGTGAGCATGAACAATACCAGGACCCTACAACTGAAGCTACCAAATTGAATTTTGCAAGTATTCATTTTATTATTTGCACTTGTGCTTTTCCTAAAAAGGCCAGTTGCTGCTGCTGATGTGAATCTCTCTTCAACTAAATCTGCTCTCATCACACTGTAGTTTTCAATGAATAAATAGTCTGAATCCATACCTGGGAAAACAGGTATAACAGACTACATTACAAGCGAGTGCGTTCCATTTAGGGCCCTGACACTTTGCATGCTGGCTCATAGGACACTTGATGAAACTAAGTTACTACATTTGTTTTACTTGTGCCTTTCCTGCTGTAACAAGTCAATGTCTGCTGTGAAAAAGGTTTACTGCTACAACAACCAATGACATGTAAACAATAATTCAACCAACCAAATCAGCCAAAATTAAAAACAAACAGAAGGAAAATGAATGGATTGATCACACACAAAAGTTAACACAATTTATAACTAACAGGCCTCATAGGAAAGTGCCTTTAAATGCTGTATGCTGGGGAAAGTTCTTGTACAGATGATACAAGGTTCAATACTGATACTTCAGGTCAATTGGCCTCTCATAGCTGTTGTAGAAAAAGTCCTGGTCTGCAAATCATGTATCATACCGGCACCAGTGTCTAACAGTTTGAAATGGTACTCAGCCCTAACCCATACTGTCATCTCAGCAGATAATGTTTTATAAACTATAACCATAAATTACATCCACATATTACAGTAACACTCTGGCATCTCCTTTTCTCATGACAGAAACTCACCCACAACATCCAGTCTCATGACACAAATGTAAGGCACTCAGTGAAAGCTAAATACTGCGACTGTTACATGATAGGAGCGAAACAGAGTGACACCATGAGTCAGTGGTGGAAGTGGGTGACGACAGTGCATGAGTGCCAACAAGGAGCTTTTATGACATGACACTGGCAACTGCATCACTTTCCATTTATTAGATGCATTTTATTAATAACAGCAGCTTCTCTGTAGTCCTGCACAACTATAGCATGTTCATGAGATAGCAGTAATGTCTGCCTCCAAACTGTCATAACATGCATATTAGACATCCCACCTTCTCTATTAGATTGCATTTCTAATTTAAAACTTCCTTATTTTATTTATTTTTCTTCCACATTCAGGACATTTTTGCTTCAAACTTAGTTTTTCCTGGGTACGAGTGTGAAAACCAAATGTAGGAGCTCAACTTCCTCCACCCATCCCGTCTTTGCCATTTCCTAATAAGCACTGATTTGGTGACTTGAAGATCAAAAGACATCTGTATGTTCAGGTCAGAAGTGTGTAGATTAAAGTGCAAATTGCTGGTTAGCAACCCCAGGGAACTGATGTGCAAGAAATTTATATACCCCTATATACTAGGGGTGGAATGGTTCAAGTAAAAAGTTCGTTTTTCATGGTTCGGGACATGCTTGTATTATTCAGCTCGTAGACATTGAGACATACGTAAAATATCTAAAAGCCTCACAGCAATAACCAGTGAAACTTAGCTGGCAGGGAAGTACTGTCCAGAGCCGCTGTCAGTCTTTAAGTTTTGCTCTACTATGTATTTACTGAGAATTCACACTGAAAGCAAGACATGAGAGGCATCACAACAGCTGTCTGATACTTATTTCTGCCCTTATGTTTCATAAAGCATATACAATATATGTATATAGTATATGCTCACATTAGTAAAATGAATGAATGTAATGACTTGGGCTTCACTTACATAGGTATCGCTACAACCATATGCATCTTTACAGCTTCAGGTCTATGCTTTTCAAATGACCAACCTAGTGTGCAGTAGACAGTGTAGAGCACACAAGCTGCTGCTGTGGTACAGACAGAGGGGTTAATCACGGTGCATCACACTGAACATGTGATACCCTAAGCTGTATTTCTATTAGTTATCAAGCACACACACCAGGACAAGTCCATTGGCAAGTGGCTCCAATCCCTAAAATAAAGTGCCAACAAGTCATTAAATGCTTATAACAGTTACTAATTTTGCTGATCAATTACTGTCAGGCACTAGTTTATATACCAGTGATTTACTAAGACTGTAGATGGAACCAACATGCTCATTTTCTTTAAAATAAAGTCTTTAAATAATTTTAAAATAAAATTTTTTTTTCCATCATCTTTGCTCTACAGTATATTGTTTATAAAACTGTTAGAGTATTGAATTCTCTTTATGATTGTGTACATTTTTCACCTGTATTATGTTCTATGTCATCTTATTTTATTGTTATAGCCTGTAAAGCACTTTGTAGCTTAGCCATTGAAAAGTGTTGCACAATTATTACACAATTCAGCACTACAACTATTGTTATATTCTAATTTAGTGTATAATGCAACACAGTTATCAATTAAACTTATGGACATTTAGTTATATAATGTTTCATTATTTTGTCAAAGGTAGAAACAACAGTTTATTTTGTAATGAATTTATGGAGAATAAACAATAAGAGTATTGATATGCAGTGTCATATTATTATTGTTGTTGATTAAAAAAAAAAAAAAGTTTTATAACCAGATACTTGTTTACCCCCAACTAGTCATGCAGGTAAGTTAATGGGAATTAGAGACTCAATAACTGCACAAAGTAAATGTGACTGAGCCGCTTTCTCTCAGTAAACATGCAAGGAGACACCCTTAAGAATGCCCACATGTGTGTATGGCCAGAGTTTATACAGAAATGGTATAATTGGCGGTGAATACTCTAATTACTCCAGTGGCGAAGCCAATGATCGGAGGTCCGAGCTATTATCTGAGCCCTGTTGCTCCCATGATATCTCCTTTCCTGTTCATACATAGAACGAGAGTTAACAAAACACCCTGACCTCTCACAGTGTGATGGGCTCTCCAGACAAGCAGGCACTAATGACAGATGGCGGAGGTCAAACCAGAGTACCAAGCATCGATATTTTAAAACCACAGGTGAAAAAGATATCCAGCTGCTTTCATAACAGTCTAACTGAACGCATGAAACAGATGAGAAATGTCCCACAGAGACCTAAGAAGAATGATCAGAGATGGAGATTCTAAGGGCGGTCAGCAGAAGTGTGGTGTCTCAGCGAACTGTGTATTACTTATGGTGAGGGTGCGGTGTCTTTTTCTATGTGTGTGCTTGCCTGAGTAAGGTATAATAAATCTGGGAGAGCAGATAGTGTAGCCTTGAGCTTGAAGAATGAAGGTAATAAAGCATAAGAATAGGCACCCAGTTTTGACAGAGGCACCACGGAGGCAGATCTCCCCATTCCTCGACCTGTGCTGAACCTGAATTTGACTCACTTTCTCCACACACACACACACACACACACACACACACACACACCAGAACCTGCACAAACACACAGCTCCAGGACTGCAGCATGTCAGCAGACACACACAGGAGAAACAGTTGCAGTTAATGGGGTGATGAGCTGAGGGCAAGACCTACATTACAACCTGGGCTCTTTGCCTGGCATACACCTTGTTATTCTGTTGAACGGACTATAGACAGAGAAAAGACAAAAACCAGGAGCACAGTGTGATATCTGTTGGTTTGCCCAGCCTGGTGAAGATGAGGGCTTACCTTTTGCCAAGAGACACTGACTCATAATCATAACAACTTACAGTCGTTAATTTAAATTAGCCTTTTAAATTGAGGAAAAGAATCACTCATAAAACAACTTAGCAAAAGATCTGAGTGATGAGTTGCATGTGCAGCAGCTAGGGATGTAACAATACCAAGAATTCAGAGTGGGATATTGCCACAAATTTAAAAAAGTCCACAATACAATGTTTTTCACAATATTGATAAAGGATGAAAAAATGCCCTTTGCATACACGTCAGCATTTTTTTATGAAAAAAAAGAAACAAACAAACAAAAACATAGCTCCATCAAAAGTTATAAAAATCCTTTGAAATTTAAACACGCATATGTAAGCTGGCAATGTCGATCATCAGACCAAATTTAATCTGGATCTGATCCAAATTCTGGATCTGACGGCCATTTAAAGTCAACGCTAAAAACACAATTTAACACATTTTCTGCCATAACGTGGCCAATAATGAAGATGGAATCCTGAAATTCTCACGTAAGATGCACAGTGTAACTGCCTATCATAGTCTAAAAGAAGCTCCAGATATGATCCAGGTCAAGGATTTTAGGACATTTTGTAAATGGTAAATGGTAAATGGACTGTATTTTATATAGCGCTTTCTCACAGTGTGTTGCACTGGCCAAAGCGCTTTACAGAGATGATACACCATTCACCCATTCACACACAACATTCACACACTGATGACGACAAGCTGCCATGCACCGGCGCTAGTCAAGCCACCAGGAGGTGTCAGCGAATGTTATGCCTTGGCAGAGGTACATGTGCTCTGAGTGCTTGTGTTTGATTTGCAATTGTACAAATAGTTCAGTCCTTCAGTGACAATTTTTTCCACATCACTTCTAGGGTTGGTCCCCACCAGTGTCTGCTCCAAGTATGCTGATGAGCCAACCAGCCATTTGTCTGTAACCCTGCAAACCAGCATAGACACACACAGAAGAAAACAACATAACCTCCTTTGTGTTTGGTGGCTGTGCCAACTAGTGGCCCAGAACAAAGAGAAGAAAATGCCAAACTAGGATGAGCCAGAAAGATGAGATTTGTGCTTTACTAAAGGTGTTTTTCAAGAAAAAAAAAGGCTTAAAGAGTAGTTACTAAGTGGTTGGTTTTGTGTATGTGTGTCTGGGTTGTTTGCCTATCAACGTTAAAATGTGGCACACAGCCGTATCTCGACTGTCAGATGTATCACGATTGTCTCAGTTCTAAACGGGGCTAGTATTGCCTTCGTCCAGCAGTATTTGCTAACTGTTTATCGGTTACGCTTCTGCTTCTTGAAACAGGAAAACTGAAATGCTGCCATACAACAGTTGACAATAGAGTACCTGCTATGTTGGTTTCAAACACAGTTATACTACTAAAATATCCATATTCAATATCTGGACAGATACAGTCACATTCCTTCGATGATATTGAGACATTCTTATCGCAATATTGTCATATTACAAATATTGTTACATTCTCCATCAGTAGCACACATAGTTGTCTCTCACTTTCTCTCTCCTTCAGAGATCAGAACAGCAGAGGACACAGAGGACTAAACAGGACACAGGTGATAATTGTGTGTTGGATTCTGACAAAATGCGCTAGCTGTGGACGGATGAAAAGGTTTAGCTCAATCTCCTGCTGTCATCCCCTTCTCATCTCCCTCGTTTCACCTCTTCCACTTGTCTGCTCAATCCATCTGTGCAATCTGCTAATACAAATGCATCTCAAGCAGAAATAATCCAGAGATGAAATCATCATCTCTCCTCAACACTGAGGCAATTATCTGTCTGCAACTGGTTTTAAGTCTTTAAACATGCCACCATGACAGAAATCACAGCCTGAGCCAAATCAGCATTTATCATGACGGCAGCAGCTTAGTTTGACCTTGGGAATATCAGTGGAGAATTATTGCTCCTCATGAACTAGTTATGATAAACCTTTGATGTCTGATAAAAAAACACACAGGGTGAATTATGGGATGCCATCCTTATTGTTCAATCTCCCTAAGACTGTGCAGCCACCCTCTTCTCTCAGGGTAATTGCCTCTGTATCACAGTACAGGCAGAGATCAGCCTCAGCTACTATCGTTTAAAAGGAAGTCAAAGATGCAAATTTTAGTTAAACCACAACATGAAATGGAAGTTTAGCAATGTTACATAATGCTTTAATTTATCCTAAATCCATTTTTATATGTATTGTAACAGTATGTCAATGCTGTTACTATACTTCTGGAAATAAATTCTGTTTCTGTTAGCCTTCATTAATGTTTTTGTTTGTTTTTTTACTGATGCCATAACCTTACTGAGAGACTTGAAAAGCACTGATTAAATGTATTAATATCTGCAGGAATTATGTCTTTGACACATGAAGACCCATCTCAGTGAGAGCAAGTTAGTTGCTGTTCACATAAAAGACACTGTACCTGTACATCTGTAATACCAGCAGAAGATGGTTCATGTCACAAATAAGAACTGACTACAAATCACACACAGATTTTGTTGTGGCTGCCTCTGGAATGGTTAGCCCTAACTCAGCTCCGGCTTTACTGATATTCATAATACAGCCACAGAGGGACAAAACATCTTTACCAGCCATCAGCACTCACACTACTGGATCTCCACTAGAGCACATTACAAAACATCGCTCCGTAATACATCCCAAACCTGAACACTGTCTGCAGTGTGCATCCTCCACAGGCCTGTTTGACATGCACATGCTTTATATTTCTGTGTTTGTGCATCTTTCTTTGATGTACATCTGTGTGCAAGTCAGTAGAGCACATAGCTTCCCGCAGTTTGTATTCTGCAGGTCCATGTGCAGGTTTGTGTGCTCGGCTTACTGGCAGTGACTGACAGATGGAGAGAGTGAGTGAGCAGAGCAGAAGCCAGAAAGGGAGAGAGACAGCAATTTGTTAAAATGGCCACAGAGAATAGATGGAAATGATGAAAGAAAGTACAGTCCACTTACAAAAGGCTTTACTTCTTTTCTTTCTTGTCTTTACATTGAACATTTTCCACTACTCCAGATTTAATGGATTTCTGTCCTAGGAGGGAAGCCAAAGGTCCTACAGTGGTATTACAAAGGACTCACAATATAGGTTTTAAAAAGAAACATTTCAGGATTTGATGTGTCAAGTGTCTGATGTGCTTGAGCAACAGAACGACTCAGTAGATAGAAACACTGGCACTGTATGTATTTTACCCAGTAAAAACCTATTTATTTTAAACTGGGGTTTTCTTTTAATGATTTAATCAGTGCTTGATTTAACACAACAGTGGTATTACAGTATATTATTGTGAGTAATTTTAAATATGGCTACTTCATTTCTGAGAAATCAATTTTTCTGTCACTTTGGGATAACAGATGACTAAACACCAGACACCCATGAGCCTCAGCTGCTGTTGCTATGGAGAAGAAGCCAGTCACACACATGACTCTAAGCTGTAGCAACAGTGCCTCATTGCAACAAAAAACTGCAGCAACCACCACTGAAAACTGACCCAGAGTCCAAAAGTGAACTGATTTAAACTGCAGATTTCTTTAACAGTTTCTACAAAGCATGACCTTCAGTTTCAGCTTGACATTTGGAGTGCAAACTAAATTTTAAGCTTTGTGATTCTTACCAAAATGCCAGTTTGGATTACTCATAGATCACTTCTATCAACAGTTTCCTAGTTACACTGGCTAGGAGTCTTCAGCCAAGAACAGGTCATCATCTTTGCATTGATCATTCAACCAGGAGAGGCTTGAGGTGCTCCAACTATCACTCACCTAATATTGTATAAAGCTTCCCTTTAAATTCCTTCAGTTTACAGGACAGTGTTTTCTTTCAGTGTGAAGCCTGATGTATAAATTCTGAACTCCTGCATTGCGCACCATATGAAGGTTTCAATCTTGGGACCAAAAAGTGCACATACTAAAGCAGATCTCAATCGACTGTACTCACAAAAAGGTGACAATGTTCTCTTGTTAAATTATTCAAACTCAGGAACCCTTGTCAGTATCAACTTCCAATCACATATGTCCAGCAGATAGGAGTACATGTTGAATACCCACTATGACTGTCATTTATACTCTGAATCAACACCATATCAAATAAGTACATGCATACAGTAGCTTAAAACATACAGCCCACCACAGAGCTCAGGCTGACTCTCGTCGTTTCCTTCACACCTACTCCCACATTTGCAACACTTTTTTTTTAATTATTCTTCTGGTTTATGCACCTCTCTCAAGATGTTAAAACAGAGACAGACAGCAGATGGTGTGGAGGAACAAGGCATTTGTGTGTGTGTGTGTGTGTGTGTGTGTGTGATTAGGACTGTGTGTGGAGTAAGACAGCTCCACAGTATCAGATGACCATTAGGGCTCCTCTCAGGTTGTCCGAAACATAAGAGACATCTAAGCCGGCTAACAGAACACTGCTGGTCATCACTGTGTGTTGTTAAAGGATATTAATGCAGTTTGACGAACAAGAGAGGATTTAGGGCTCCATTGGTGGCCGCTATCCCAATATGGTACTGATTAAAAATAGGCAATTACAAAGATCTGCCACACAACTCTGTTGCTCTCCTCTGTGGACTCATGGGGATATTACTCCCCTCCTGCTCTGGTGACTCACACATAAGTCTTCATAACCTCCTAGGAAGTCCTTTTCTCAGGAGAAGATTAATTGTACATTCTTGTGCACAATGTAACTCTATTAAATTCCTCCTGTTCTGCCTCCTCCAATGAACAGTCCTTAAATGGCTACTTACATCAGGTAGTGAAAGAGAATTTGCCTGAATGTGTCTAATTATGTATGTATCTACTATAGAGCAGTGAAATGTACAAACCACAAAGAAAATGACAAAACTTCAATTATACCAACACAAAAGGTTTCCAGCAGCTTTTACAATACCCAAGTTACAGTACTGTGCAAAGGTCTTAGGCCACCATTAAATTTGTTGTTTTAGCAATGTTATGATGACTATATACACTTTAATAGTCACACCTGTACAATTATATGTACTTCAATGCAAATCTTCTGCCTCAACATCTGTATTTATGAAGCTCAGAATGTGTCCTTTTTTGGTGAAATTGTCATGTCAAATGTAAAAATTCAATTCTATGTTTATTATTGAGGTCATAGTTAAAGGTGGTGTTGTACTGGTTACATTATAGGGAGGACAAAAATAATAAATAATAGTGTCAAATAAGATCCCACTACTGCCACATTTTTATAAAATATGCAAACCTCTTCTTTTTTTTTTAAGAAAACACCTCTGCTGCATTATGTGCTACACAACACTTGCCAAGCCTATCTAGAAATGATTACATGATCACCATCAATACTGGGCTCATTTTAAATACCAGTCAAAACCTATTTTGAATCATGATCAAGCCTATAACGCTGAACACTTTCCTGTAGCATTTTTATGGCAGAGCCATAAAAAAAAAAAACCCTTCCCACATTATCAGAAAAATATTACACTTTTAGGAATATCACACAGCAAAGAGCATATATCAAATGAGTAATGTGACTACTTACACCATTATTTAGTAACTAAACTGATAATGAAATGACACATCAGCGTCTTTCTGACTCAGCTCAAGAAGTGGCTGATTGATCACATGTTCAGAAAAGTAGTAAGACAACAGGTCTATCAGGCACAAGAAAAAGCAACACACAAGCAGGAGCGTAAGAAGCAGCATATAAACAAATATAAAATAACAAACCATATCATTTGAATCTCTATATTTTAAGTCATTCCATTTTTTGTATGACCTCTGTGCATCTCACAAACCCATCTGCACTAAGATGAAAAAAAATATTTATGTATACAGATTTTTTTTAGGAGGAATTACTGCTACTAAAACACAACAATTACCTTATTTCCACTGTGATGACATGTTACTTAGCTGAGGTCATGGGGACAGCCTCACAACATTTATCCATCCACAACAATGCTAAATGCAAGCATTCCCAGCTACAGTAAGTGAGGTAGGTCAAGGCTTTTTTTAATTTCACATCCAAATAGGCAGTTTAAATAACAGGGTTATGTTTGACTTTCCTAAAATCCGACTGATAATTTGTGTTTCAGAGTCCCTGTAGAAAGTTATTCAAAACTATTTTAACAAAAAAAAAAAAAAGAACTTTCCTTTAATAATGAAACTGTCATCCCAGAAGCAGAGAAAAACCTGGAAAATTTCAAGAACTCTCAAAGTTACTGATGGAGCTGGCTCTCCTAAGGGCCACCACAGGAAAGGAAGCCCCAGCATTACTTCTGCTGTACTTAGAGCTACCAGCTTCACAGATCATCAGTAACGGTACATCAGGTTAGAGCCCACATCAGTGCTTCACAGAGTTCAACATTAACTGTTGGAGGAGACTTTATGGTGGAACTGCTGCAAAGAGACCACTTCTGAGGAAGACTGAGGGAATTTACAATGTAGACAGCAATAAAAACAACGCAAACTAAAGGAGAAGGTGTCCAAATTTCTGACTGGTACTGTGGACTACATCAGTGACAGTAGACCAAGTTGCAACAACAACACTGCACACTACAATCTCCAAAATGAATATAATGCTGAATCAACACACCTCTACAACAAAATCTGAACACTATAACCTTTATGAAGTTAGGCTTTACTACAGACTCCATTAGTTTTAACAAGGAGTACTAATAAACCACTGGATGTGTTTATCACAGACATTTCAGTTTACTACACATTCAAACAGCTTTATTTTCACACGAAATGCGATTATGGTATTACCACAGGCCATAAATAATAAAATCTGATGCCTTCAAACTCAAAGCACCCCACTGACTCACAGAATCCTGCAAGTTATTTCCTGTCTGCAGACAGAAGTGACCAGAAATGGTTCAGCTCATTGACCGGTTATTAATGGCTGCTTCCGGAGACCAGGTGATGGATTGAGGACACGTTCACTATGAATTGAAGCATTTGGCAGCTCCAGTGTAAAGCAATTAGACTGTTACAGTGGAGTCACTTTGGCAGCAAATCTGTCTAAGGGACCCCAGGTGGGCCAACCAGAGGAGAATAAAAATGCTGCCTTAAGATGGGCAAAATTATGAACTATCAGACCCACAAAGAGTGGGAGGTGGAGAGAGATTCTTGATTTAGTGCCATGAACAGCTAACAGGGCAGTGTGTTTCAGTGCACATTTGGGAGCTTAACCTGTATACAGATTGGGTCATGACTGATGAAAATGGTGAGTAAGGAAAAAGGCAAAAACTATCATCATGTCTGAAGGTGAGAATGTATTTTTACAAACAAAAATATTATAAAAGGATAGAGGAGAAGACAGAAAATGGCTGGATAAAATAACTGTGAAAGATCATAGCTTTAAAATATTGCAAACAACATTATCTCCTGAAATTACAAGAAACTCAGCACGTTTCCATTATCTCCCACTCACTCGTCTCCACCAAGCTTCCAACAGCAGTAAACATTTCAGTATTCACCAGCAGAGCATGCCACAACACAATGAGAGTCAGAATTGGGCCCCATCCACCTAATTAAAGCTATTTATAAATATTTCACATGATAATTACCGAGAGGAATAAAGATAAGGCACTTCACTAAACCTTGAGCTACTTCATTTGCTCAAAGAGCTGCACAATATTGTTGAAATCATATAACTATTTTTCATTATCAATATTTCTCATAATATGGCAATGCGAGCCAAACTCATGTTGTGATCAGTAATCACATGATCAACCAGTTGCTATGCATTACAGACAAAGTGTTTTTGCTGTCCTGTCCATCCATTTTGTTTCTGTTTCATATCTCTCCATTTTCTTTCCCTTGTGTCAGCTGCTTGTACTCCAGCCAAAGTACTAATTTAAAGCTTCGGAGACTTGCACTGCTCCTAAGGCAGTGCTTGATCCAATAGCCAATGTTGTGCCAAAGATTGTTTTGATGTGCTCCCCTTTATTTTAACCTGAGCGCCAACCAGTTGACTTCTGAGGTGCTTTACCTGACCTCTGATCTTACCTTAACCCCAACCAGTTCTCTCTGCTACAACCTAACCCCATTTGAGGCACTACTGGAAACACTGTTAGCAGGAGGGAAACTATGTGCAGGGGGATCGGACTTTGACACAAGACCGGTTGCATTTTGGAGTCAAATAAAAAATAAACTCAAACTACAAATCACATGTCACTTCTGTGGTTTTTGGTAGATATTATCACACTGAAGTGTGTACAAGTGGTCATTTTTCTGGTAAGTTTGCTTTTAATAGGTTATGTGTTGACAAAGAAAGAGGTATTTCAGTTGATTTGATAGCTTTGATTGGCGGTTCAGTGCTGTCACTCTGCTTCTGGTCACTGCTACTCAGAATGTGGTTGCCAAAAAGCTGCATGAGGACAGGTTTAATGAAATACACACAGCAGTATGTTTTGTGAAAGCCCTAAAATCAGCAGAGTGTCCAATTCAATAAAATGCTACCCTGAAACCCTAACACCTCTGCTTTAAGTATATCTACCTGAGCTAACCAAAACACTTCCATTCTTTTCTCAGAGAGAACATGTTGTCTTAAACGTAGTGATAGTGATGTAGGCAGGAGAACGTCCAGGTTATGATTTAAAAATGAAGACCTGCAGGTCAGGAAGAATTAATGTAGCACTAACAGTGATTCACTGAAGGTTGAGGTTAATTTATTATAGGACTGTTGGAAACCTCCCAACATTCTGTGTGAATATGGTAGTTCTAATATGGCCACAAATCATAAATGGAGACGTTGTTTCGGGTAAAGTCATATTTAGGGATTTCTTCTGGTTCTTTTTTTTAGCTTTTGGCTAACATGATATCCAGTAAGTAATAGCAACGGAAATTGTCTCACACCACAGCACCACAGGAGCGGATCAATGCAGTTGATGGAAATGTTCTTCTGTCCATGAGACAGAGAGCTCACGCTGCCAAAAAAGTAAGAGGAATAAGGAGAAGTGCTGATTGTCTAAATGTCAGACATGACCTGTTCCATACTCAAACAGCCACAGAGAGTCTGGAAGCTGGCCAGGACAAGCTGGTGGCCAAGTAACTGCTGGCCAATTGAGCAGTTGGGTGCTAAGTGTCTAACTCAAGGGTACCACAAGGGGAATTTTTTAAGTAGTGCCCGTTCACTTTGTTTAATCAGTTTCCCACCTGGTCCAGCACTTCAGTCTGCCCTGCTCCATTACTGTTGTCCACACAGAATAATCAGCATTTTAATAGTCCCAGTGTCCAGTTCAATATTAAAGATATAGTGCTTGCTTTTGTTGTAATGCCAACAAATCAACACTGTTCCAAACCACCACTGAGCTGGGAGGAAATTTTGAAATTTGGGGAATAATTAAATTAATTTTAGTAATTAGGAAGTGTAATTTTGGTATAATTAAATGACTTTTCAAAATAAATGATTCACACTTAATATTGCACTAATATAAAAATCATAATATCGTTACTGGCTTCAGCCACACAAAGATCACTGCGGCTGTCAGCCGTACATTACAGAGCTCGAAACACTGGCTGAAAGGAATAAAACATTATAAATCAACCAAGTGACTTTGTTGATCGACATTCAAAACAAACAGAGAAGAATCTGCCATTATGTAAACTATACATTTATACTGTTGAAGGAAACACTGCACAGTCTGCCTATATACCACCTTAGATGGTGTTCCTGTTCTACGAAAATGTGTATTCTGAGAAATTATACGATAGGAAAACTAGAACCAGTTTAAAAAAAAAGTCATATAGAAACTAATTACATGAAACCAGATGAAATAAATGAGAACCTTGAGATGCCACTGAACTGTGATTACTGTATGTACCTCAATAAAACTGAACTATTAAATTACGACATTAATAAAATGCACGTCTTACATTATGCTGAAAAATTCCCTTGACTAAATTTACACTGGAGTACCTTGCATTATTTTCTTATTGCTGTTATAATTATACTTTAAATGACACTATCTGGGAAAAAGTTATTAAGCCCTGTTGAAATTGTGTCTACTGTTCTGTTTCTTGTTGACTTTTTGTCTTTGAAGCATTGAACATCTGCAGAGCCCCTGAGGGGCCATGTGGCAGAAGAAAAATACTGTACTTAGGTGAGAATCTGTGCACACAAATTACTAAACTGGATGGGGTGTAGCCTATCATCCTATGTCATACAATAAGACATCCTCCAAACAGTACAGCGTGGCAGCTCCTCTAAACCACATTATCTGCACACGATGAGTGAAGTAGCCTACGCACAACAACAAAGGGACATGACAGAACACTGAGAACCTGACAGCTGTGCTGGAGAACACAATCCCTCCCCAGGCATACAGAGACGACTAATTAGTTTAACTCCTCCAAACACACTACAGTATTAATCATGAGTCAATGGTTTATGGACTTATGAGCATGAAATAGGCTCTGGTTTCACAAACTGTGTGCTTAGTTTAGTAATTTGTTTGCATGGTTTAGCAATCCGTGCACACAGTTCACTAATCTGGATGCGTCCCACAAGCTTCTTACAATAAGTTGCTGGAATTTTAACCCATTCCTCCACAACAGACCTGGTGGAACTGAGTCAGGTTTGTAGTTCTCCTTGTTCACACAGGGGTGTGTGTGTGTGAGGGGGGGTTATTGACTTGTTTAGGCCATATTTAGGAAGGTTTGTTGAGCATGCATAATTTTTTTTTTTTTTTTTTTTTTTTTTTTTTTTTTTTTTTTTTTAACAATGCCCTGCTTCACATTCAGTGTCACGCTGCAGCAGGAAACTCACCAGAAGACCGCAAATCACCCAGTGTTTTCTATTTTTCAGGGTTGAGTGTCTTACTCAAGGGTATGGCAGCAGTAGCTGCTGAGCACCGGGATTAAGGAGAGAACACAAATAATTCACCTGCTGTGATTTCATGAGCACATTAGTGCCATTTGCTGCAGAGCGGTCTAACCTTCAGGGCACCTTTAGGCAACAATCAACGCCGTGTTTACAGAACTCTGCACTTCAAACTTATTTGGTTACTTTGTAGGCAACTGCGGCTCGATGTTATTAGACATGGACGGACGTACCAAAGTGTGTAAACATGGGCCCAGAGGCCAGGCCTAAAGGCACTGTACCTCATTTATTGCAGGCTGCTGACTGCAGTGCTTACTCAGCTAGAGCAGGTTATAAGTTCAATGAGTCTTGACATCCCAACCCTCAGATGCTCAGTGGCAACTGCTGCTGCACTGGATGAAACACCAGAGCCAAGAACATCACACCAATTTGCCAGCATATACATTGAATTTATATACCTATCCTAAAAAAAAGGCCTCCTTGTTTTTCTAAACATGTTTTTGGAAAAATGTTTTTGAAAAGATGAAACATTGTCAGACTAGTCCACTTGGGAAAGTTTCAGTAAGATAAGAGAGTGCTTGTCCTTGAAGCCTCTAAAAGTGAAATGTAAAATATTTCCATTAAGGCAGAATGTAAATCCCACATTTTTGTAATTTATCTATCAGTCACACACTCAAACTTTTTCCTGTCATTCTCTTGTAGAGGTCAGAGTGGATTGTTGGCATTTTCAGCTTTTTTGCTCATCATGACTTTCTGTAAGAGCAGTAATTCTTGGCAGCTTGACAGATGATTCAGTCCCTGGTCTGTCTTTGCAGTAAACACTCCAGGAGATGCTTTCAACTCATTTTCACTAGTCAGGAGTTTATTTTGGCAGCAAAACATGTTACAGAAGCAGGAAGAAACTCTTGTAGGTTAGACTAACTAACACTTCCATGCATAGAATTTGTTAAAGTTTTTCTAACAGGTACAGTTGAAGTCAGAAGTTTACATACACTTAGGTTGAAGTCATTAAAACTGATTTTTTTTTTCTTTTTTTAAACCACTCCACAGATGTCATGTTAACAAAATCTCATTTTGGCAAGTCGGTTATGTACTTTATGCATGACACAAGTAACAGTTGTTTATAGACTATTTCACTTACAACTCACGTTACCATAATTCCAGTGGGTCAGAAGTTTAGCAAAGACCTCCACCAGTCTGGTTCATCCTTGGGAGCAATTTCTAAATGCCCAAAAAGGTACCACGTTCACCTGTATAAACAATACTACACAAGTATAAACACCACGGGACAACGCAGCCATCATACCGCTCAGGAAGGAGCAAATATGATTTATCATTAAACAGATAATCAAATCAATCCCAGATCAACAGCAAAGGACCTTGTGAAGACACCAGAGGAACCACGTATCAAAGTATCTACATCCACAGTAAAATAAGTCCAATATCGAGACAACCTGAAAGGCTGCTCAGCAAGGAAGAAGACACTGCTCCAAGACGCCATAAATAAGGCAGACTACAGTTTGCAGTTGCACACAAGGACAAAGCTCTGACTTTTTGGAGAAATGTCCTCTGGTCTGATGAAACAAAAATTCAATTGTTTGGCCACAGTGACTATTGTTATGTCTGGAGGAAAAAGGGGGATGGTTGCAAGTCGAAGAACACCATCTCAGCCATGAAGCACGGAGGTGGCAGCATCATATTGTGGGGGTGTGTTGCTGCAGGAGGGACTGGGGCACTTCACAAAATAGATGGCATCCTGAGGAAAGAAGATGATGTGGATATATTGAAGCAACATCTCAGGAAGTTAAAGCTTGGTCACAAATGGGTCTTCCAAATGGACAATGGCCCCAAGCAGACTTCCAAAGTTGTGGCAAAACGGCTTAAGGACAACAAAGTCAAGGTACTGGAGTGGCCATCACAAAGCCCCGACCTCAATCCAATAGAAAGTTTGTGGGCAGAACTGAAAAGCATGTGTGAGCAAGGAGGACTACAAACCTGACTCAGTTCCACCAGTTGTGTTGTGGAGGACTGGGCTAAAATTCCAGCAATTTATTGTAAGAAATCCCAAAATGTTTGACCCAAGTTAACAATTTAAAGTCAATGCTACCAAATACTAAGAGTGTATTTAAACCTCTGACCCATTGGGAATGTGATGAAAGAAATATTTTTCTCTACTATTATTCTGACATTTCATAAATAAAGTAGTGATCCTAACTGATCTAAAACAGGAAATGTTTATAGGATTAAAAGTCAGGAGCTGTGAAAATCTGAGGTTAAATGTATTTGGCTAAGATGTATGTAAACTTCTGGCTTCAACTGTATCCTCAGGCAACTGACTCTGAAGTGAAGGCACAGGTCTTATGTTTTTATAGGGCATGCAGGCAAAAATCAAGCAAAACAAACCTCTGTCAAATCATAGCATCAGTTCCAAGCAGTGAATCACTTAATATCGTTGTCAATTTGAACATGGTTTCTATCTGCCCCCACCATCAAATCAACACACCAACCATTAACAGTGTGCAGAGCAGCTCCAGGCCACCCAGCTCCTTTGCACGTCATTCTGCCTGGCAGCAGCCCAGGTGTCGACTCAGTGAATTTACACCAACCCAGTCTTCATCTTTTTTTAATCCCCTCACTTTCTTGCAGAAGCCCTGAGAGGCAAGTGCAAAAAAAAAATGTAATTCTGGTGATCTATTTTCTAAGTTTGATCTTTTTTTGTGTTGTTTTGTTTTTTTCCTCTCTCCTGTGTTTATGAAACCCCAAGAGGCAAGTGGAAAAAAATAAATGAAGATTCTGGTGATCCATTTTCTAAAAGGACTGGTTAAAGAAAAAAAATTTTCACTTGTGAAACAGATGTGGGGAACTGTTTTTCTTCCTTTGTGTGTGAAACTATGAAAGCACTGAGAACCAAATGCAATTAAAATTTTTAATCAGGGCTTCTGTACCTTTCTGGTCAGTATTTCTATAAGTAACTGTTGACAGAGCTTAAATCTAATTAAGGAAAGAAAAAAAAAAAGGACATGAAGACAGAAACATGTCAACCAACAAAGTCAACCCCAACTATTTTGTCTTGTGTCTACTCTCTCTCTGTAGACGTCTCTACATCCGTCTTTGTTTCTCCCTCTCACATTCCCTAGAGTTGATAACAGATTAAAAACTCGGTCACCGACAGGCTATGGTTGATACAGAGACAGAACTGGTTGCCTTAATATTTTTATGGCTTTTGTGTCTCTATCCTGTCATGTCACATTTCCTGATTGTCCACCACACTACAGAGAAGATGATAGAGAACAACAACAACAAAAAAAAACAAAAAAACAAGAGGTCTAACTGCTGACTGGACCAGGGCCAAGGCAGGCTTTTATGAAGAGGAAAGTCAGAAAGAAACATACCTACAAGTCCTTGGCTCAGCCCTCTGGGCCAAACAACAGTGCTGCTTTCACAAGCCACCCCTGAGCTCATTGTTTTATTTGGAAGAGATTTTTCTCTCTCTTTTTTTTATTTTTATTTTTGGATCACATGCACATTGTCAGTTTGATCTGTTTTTTCCAAAGTAGTTAGAGCTATTTTTTAAGTAAATTTAGTTTACCTAACTACGTTTCTCGCTCAAGTAGCTTTGCTGTAGTTTAACTTCTTCCAGGGTGAAGTAATTTATAGTTTACAAAGTTGCATATTCAATGTTGTTTCCCCAGCACTGTGTATAGCACGGAAGCTGCACAGCTTCTTTTTTGAATGAACACCAAACAGAAGTGAATCACGGCACTACAGTACCTGCTGCTGCTGGAAGTCAGCTTGATGAGTCCACTGACACTGAATCAGTCAAAGCTTTGTGAAGCTCTGGAGTCGGGTAATAGCTCTTTGGATTCATTACTATGACCCTTCTCATCGCACAGAGACATCTGATTGAACATTGAAATAAAAAAAAACTGCTTGTGGAGCTTTGAAGTTGGATACTCTCTGGGAGCAGAGTTCAGTTCTTGGCGAGGAGACTGACTCAGATGCTGTTGCTGTCATAACTAAGTTCATCAAGAGTTTATTAGAGGTGACATTTCATCTCTCAAATGTGCCAGGTTCACTGAGCTGGTTTTAAACTTGGCAGCAAATTTCAGTTTCAAAAGTAAAGAATGTTGTAACGTGTTGTGATGATTTTAGGAAAAAACTGATTACAATTCTTAAAAGACATATAGTGAATATACATTTTGAATATTTCAGTCCCATATCTGTCAAAGTTTATATTTAAATCACAGCACAGTAGCTGTTAAATCAGGACTGGGCATTACTGATTCAATTGCTATAGATTAAAATTCAGTATTTGGACTTTTCGAACAAGAAGTTAAGTGCTTTTAGAATCACCAAAAAAACTGCCTACAGTAAAAAAGGGTGGTAAAGTATAAGATGGAGGAAATCTAGCAAGACTTTTCACTCTATATAACATTATATATACGCTCATCACTGAAGATATATAATGCTTACACTGAGTGAAATATGCATGCTGTGACTTCAGGTAGAAGTACTGTAGATGTTATGTCATATATTCAAACACAATTTAAATTATAATTATGTAGGTTTGTGCAATGACTGGCTGCACAACATGACTTTGTAATGATGGACTCACTAGTAGGTCTGGCAGAGTTTAAAAGGTTAAAATGATCACAGTTCTAAAGGCCAGTCGTAACATTTAGACTAAACCCAGAAGGCAGAAACATAGCTGAACCCCAGCATTAATGACCTCCAGAAGGATTTTTATCTCTGACAAAGCTTCGCTCCTGTTGGCTGGGTGCCCGCCCTGTCCGGCTAATAACAGCAGCAGTAAAATCAGTGGAACTAGTTGTCATAGTTATAGACATGCATACAGTAGTTGTTATGAATGGCTGAGTAGTTGGAGTAGCAGCACAATCATGAAATCAGGCTTTACTGACAATGACATAAGTGGGAGAAAAGAAAATGATTTAATACTATATGTTAGAGAGGGATCTAAACACCACACATACTGTAAGCAGCATGCTTTTTATTATCCATCTTTGGTTTTACTTCCTCTTCGTTTCCAAACTGCTCATAAAACTGGCTTCCACTCTAAAAGAAACTCCACAGATGAATGACAGCTCTAAACGCAGATGGTTCATTCTGTCATATCTGATGTAGTTTGAGATCACATTCAATATGAGGTGCAGACACGTTCTACTGTGGCCTTGTAAAAGAATTTTGTTTTAGGAGCCAATTTAGATAAACTATTATGACAACACTAGGACGACCACTTCGCTTCATCATACACATTTACAAAATGAGCACATTGGAGCTATGTATCTTCCTTAAAGACACATAAAACAAGACAGACTGAGCTAACAAAGTAAAAAAGTGTTTTACAATCACAAAATAAAACAGCGCACGATGGGGGGAAAATAAAAACATGAAAATCCATTCATCTTAAAGATGGGGCCAACCTGGGGCCTGGGTGAACCAATGAACCCATATGGGATTAAGGGGTAACATACATTTTTAAATGTATCAGGGACCTTGAACCCTGAGCTGGAAAATAAATTTTACCTGAAGAAACCAGTGGGGGAAAAAAAAAAAAAAACATGTTCTCTGGTATTAGTCAAAAGCAGACCTGGGCATTTTACGGCCCCCGGGCCGCATACAGCCCTTTAGTTGACTCTGGCCAGCCCATATAAGGTTAATTGGAAATTACAAAATAAACATATTTTTTAATTTCACTTCATGCATGGACTAAAGCTACATTGCTTCCATTTTGAAGTTGTTTTTATTCACATACATAATACGTATATCAAGACGTATGCAAGATTGGATCGTTGTCACACACCCTCAAAAATGTCCGCTCATGCTAAAAGAAGAAAGGTAGATGCCGAATGCAG
>NW_018128038.1:261521-281996 GCF_001952655.1 Monopterus albus
GAGAGTTTTGTGAGACGAAAGGCAAAGACATCCCAGAGCTCTCAGATGAGGACTGGATGGCAGATTTTGCATTTGCTGTTGATGTGACTGCACTGATGAATGAATTGAACACCAAACTGCAAGGCAAGGGCCTTTTTGTTCATGAAATGCACAGCCTGGTGAAGGCTTTCATGAGAAAGATGCAGTTTCTTTCAAGCCAACTGGAGAGCAACACTCTCACTCACATGCAAACCCTGAAAGAAGTCACACCATCAGCTGATCACTGCCGCAGGTACTCATCCATGTTAGGAGCATTGCATGGTGAGTTTTCAAGGTGATTTGAGGATCTCAGAACAATCGAGGATGAAATGCACATGATTTCCTCTCCCTGTACCTGCAGTGTGGATAATGCACCCAGTGATGTTCAGCTAGAACTCATTGACCTGCAGTCTGATGCAGTACTGGCAGAGCATTTTAAGTCAGGATCTCGTTGGGATTTCTACTCTTCTCTCAAGGAGGAGAACTTTCCAAACATTAGAAGACATGCTCAGAAGATGTTGGTTCTCTTTGGCTCTACCTACATATGTGGCCTATATTCTGAATACACAACATGAAGCAAATCCCAGTTTCATTATTTGATCGTTCCTCACTCCTTGATCCTTCATCAACCTGGTTTCTTTTTCTCAAAATCACAGTTCAGTGATGTTCAGTGACAGTTCAATACGATGTATCTTGCTTAATGTTTGGAGCACAAAGAAAATATTGTGATGTCTTTAGAATGCTAACAACCTTTACACAACGTTCCAACAGTATATGAAACTCAATGTGTTCTGGAGTGAATATGACTGGAAATGTTCACTAATATGAGTCACAAATGGTAAAAAATGTTCACATTTTGTTTATCATTGTTTTGGGAAATTTGATTGAATAAATGACATTTTTTGTAAAGCCAACCTCACTTTTTCATTGCTCAACTATAACATATACTCTTACCAGCTTGTCAAAAACAATGCTATTTATTGCTTTTTATAAAGAAATACAATTAATATTATGCAAAATTGAGTTCAGCCTTTGGGCCCGGCCCTCCACAATATTTTTGCTTCTCATGTGGCCCCATAGAAAAAGTAATTGCCCACCCCTGGTCAAAAGCCTATACCCGGAGTATTTTTGGATTTGGTGAAGGTAGGAGATTGCCTTACGGATTAGCCCTGCTTAAAAGTGAATTACAGAAGTCCATATGGGAAAAGATAAAAGCGTCGATGACTTTTTTCAGATGAGAGAAGGTCAGAAAGGACTTATCTTGAGCTATAATCCACGGCTGTCAGAGGCAACAACCGTTCAAGTACGGACAAACAATCACTATTCAAAAAAAGCTAAGTTCAATCCAGAGATGCCTGCGTAGATGGAAACCACACTACTGAACCTCTTCTGTATTGTTGCTTTTTGTTCATTTAACTAGGTAACTCTTATTGAGACTAAAATTTGCTTTTCAAGAGAAACAATGAAGACTGCCACAACAATAATACAATATAGATATTTTTATAACTATCATACATGAGAAACAGCAGACTGTGTATAATTCAGTTTTAAATGAACAGTTTCCAAAAACTGCACAGCAAAAAAAAAAATAGCAAAAGCCCTGACTGTGTATTTTTGCACATCCATTCATATTTATATGAACCTTATAAAAACAACAACAACAACAATTATGAATACCTAAGTAAACACAGCATACCATAAGTGTGAATGAGTAGCCTACTCATCCCAAAATGACTGGGGCCAAACTACAGTAAGGTAAGGCAATAGCACAGGAGATGAAGGTTTGAAAAACAAGGAAAGTCTAAATCGCTCCTATGACTCTGACATTTCGCTAAACTGCTGCGGGACAGACTAAAAGCTGTGTGTGTACATGTTTGGTGTAGTGAAAAAGAGAGAAACTTACCTTCACCGCTTCAGCATGAGTGACTTTGTCGAAGACTTTGTCGTTGACTTTCATGATCTGGTCGCCGATCCGGAGACCCTCTTTCTCCGCCAGGCTCCCTGGTTCCACCAGGGACACGTAGATGCCGACCCCGTGCTCCGACCCACCGCGGATGCTGAAGCCCAGGCCCTCGTTGCTCTTGTGCCGCTTCATGGTGACCTGCCGCAGCTCGCCCGGCGGCTCGTGGATAAAGTTCCTACCCAGCAGCGGTACCAGAGGAGCTGTCCCGTCGCTGCTGGTGCTGAAGCTGTCCGGAGAGCCTCGCAATGCCACGTGAAAGTCGGGCGGGTTGTTTGGCGAGAAATGCCCCGAGGGAACCGGGCTGGCCCTGGAGAAGTCGCCCGGAGGGGGTTCAGCGTTACCATTGCTTGCAACTAAATCCGACTTTAAGTAGAGGCCCTCCGAGGTGTATTGCTCAAAGAGAAGCTGGTCAGAACGGGGGATGACCAGCCGCAGCATGGGTAGAAGTTGCCGCTTGCTGGGCGCGTTGAGGATGACATTGAGAGTCTGCACCAAGTCGTACACATTGCGCTTGGAGTGGTACACATTGAGACAGTGGATGAATTGCTCTCTCTCGAAGTCGCAGAGCAGGAGATTGAGTGCGTTGTGCAGTTTCCTCACATTGGCCGACAGAGTCCGCGCACTGGAGGCCACCGAGTTGGCGGAGGAGCTGAGAGACATGCGCTCCAGGTCGGTGCTGCTCATCCTGGAGGTGTGACCAGGACACGGCGCCACAATGAAGCGGGTTAGAGAGCAGGCATCTCGGGCTGGCGGCGCGGATTCAGAGTGGCGCTTGGCATCTCTACCGCTGGAGAACGTGCAGTCCGGTTATACCAATGCTGCCCGGTTCCGACAGATGATCCACTTGTTACTAGATTGCCAGATGAAATGGTAAACTTCAGTCCAACCAATTCAAATTAACAGTTCACAAATTAATTAGCACTTACCATAATTTACAGATCAGTAATTGGATTCTGAAAACTTCATGTGCGAAACGGTGCATCAAAACTGTACACGCAACAGCCTCGTGGAAACCTCGTCCCGCACCGTCAATGAGCGTAGTGCTGAGCCACGTAAGGACCTCAGCCTGCGTGTCATTAGCTGCGGTCTTATTTTCCAGGAGGTCAGGTGGCTGCCGAGCTGCCGCTTCTCTGGTGTCCGCGTCACCGTCGACTGCTCCACAAGGCAGAATGCACAACCCTAGAACTGGAAAGTACTTTTAGCACCGGTGCGCAATCGATTCAACAAGAGGACGGGCCATTTCCTCGAAGTAGAAAAATAAAATAGGCTGAAAGTTATTTTTCTGTTCCCACCCAGCGTCCTCAGGAGTTCATTATATCCCGCTCCGCTCAGGGTTTTCGTGCCAAACAGCGTCAAGTTGACAAAAATAACCGCAACAGTGTTACGACGTTTGCTTGTTGGTCGTGGTCTTCCTACCTGCGCGGCTGCGCTGTGGAGGTGACCTGCTGCTCGGTGTCTGTGCTTCCTCGACGTTACTACAGCGACTGGTGGCTCTCTCGCCTCCGACCGTCAGTCCTCTGTCAGGAAATGACGCAGCAGCGTGCAGCCAACCCCACGCGCTCGTGGCCGTGGCAGAACCAAGACCAGTAAGCAGGACTTTAATTAAACACCCCGATAGCCTGTCTTTGACTGTGGATCTCGGCAGTTTGTTTAGGCTTTCATGTTTGTTTGTTGAAGACCCTGTATATGAATAAATCAAGGGGAAAATACGCTCGCACTTAACGTTTTTACAGCACACTTTTTAACTTGCTGTGGTACAAACAGGTGTAAATAATAACATTAACGACGGCTATGTTCTATTCAGCCGTGACAGTGACCCAGCATGCAGGACCCTGAAAGCCAAATGGAATTCAGCCATCATTAATTTTATTATTTACACCAGTGCAGTTTTTTTTTCCAGCTATGACTTGAGAAGACGTCTTCCGTGAAATCACCAAAAGCAGTTTTGAAAGTTACTTTACATGCAGCTATCAATGATACAAATACTGTCTATCAAATATATCCATTGAAAGAAATGCGATAAATAAAAAATATGACCAGTTTGTTATATTTATTTTTACTATGATCCCATTTCAAACTATCAAATGCTTTGAACAGTCTACCTGCATTCAGTTAACTTCTTAAAACTTCAGGAATTTCATTTGCCTATATAGGCAAATGATAAACATCATGCATTACAGAAATACAGATTCTTTTTTTTTAATTAGGGTGTTTTGGAAAATATCCAAACAACATGGCTTAGCAATGTTATGGTACTAAAGCTCAGTTGACAGGTTCTGCTGTTAAAAGTTGCTGTTCCCAAAAAGTGAATAGAATTCCCATGGCCACCTATTTGTGCTCATTAGGAATCCTGACACATTTGTTACAGAAATATATGGAGTCAAACCCCTGTTAAACAATCAAACCGGTCTGATTTGAAAACAAATCACTTTTTGTTAGATGTGTTGTGACGGGGGTTGCTAATTATCAGCTGACCACAGAGTGGCACAACTAAGTGTTGTGATGTTATACTGTAAAACGTTTTAAAGTATAATCATGCTGTATGAGGACATTCTGCATCTAGCAGAAAACTTTAAAAGCTATTTGCTGGCTTAACAGTCATGTGATGGTAGAGGTTACCCACACTAAGAAAAAAAGCCCTGTTTATAATATCTTTTTTAAAAAGGGGGGCAATGAGGCTCACTGAGGTAGAGGTAAATAGTTTCAGCTTGTTTTACCCTTTCTCATCTCAACTTATAGCAGGAAGTTTCACTGTACTAACAGTACTGTGCAAAAATCTTAGGATTTGTTGTTTTAGCAATGCTATGATGACTATAGTGTCTTCATTAGAATACAGCTACAAAATATTGAAAATATGTACACAGTATTAAAAATCACAAACATGTCAGAAAAAAGTCTTCAAACAAACTCAAGATGTTGTGGTGTTCTAAAGAAATCTGAAGAATCTGGAGAGGTCGAGGACAAAAACAGGAGTAGAAGACCAAGAGAACTAGTAAAGTCTGATGGGAAGGTTCTCAAGAGTTTCTTCTGAGAGAGACCAGAGGAAATCCAACAAGGACCTGGCTCAGCATCTGGCAGCTTCATCTGGATGCCAAGTTGATTCTTCCACAGTCAGATGCTCGATCAGGAGCAGCCTCTGTGGAAGGACAGCAGCCGAGAAACCACAAACTCACAAAGACTGGAGTGAAGATCAGCGGAAAAGAGTCATATAGAGCGATGAGTCAAAATCTGAAATGTGAGAAGAAGAGTTGGAGAGTGGTGGAAGAATGAGTGTAGCAGCCTTCAGTGAAACATGGCTGAGGCTTTGTCATGGTTTCAAGACTGTCTCCCCAAAAGAATTCAAGCTGTGCTAAGTGCAAAGGGAGGTCACACTAAATACTGACTTTGGACTGTAGAAGCTATTTTGCTCAGAACATTTTATTATTGTGCACATATTTCCTGTATTTTCTGGCTATATCTTAATAAAGAGACTGAGAAGTAAATATAGGTCATCATTACAACCTTGCTAAAACAGCTAAACTAATGGTGACCTAAGACTTTTGCACAGTACATAATCAAACACACACAGAGACCATCATCCTTTTGAAGCAAAGAATTGAACTTCTGCTTTGCAGTCTTAAATCCCGCATTACAAAAGTGCAGCATTACTGTACCATATCACATCAATTTACTCTCCTCTACTACATCTTTCCTGATGTTTTCATTTCACTCTAGCCATTTCCTTCTTTTCTGAATAGGCATTGATCTTTGCCTGCAGGAAGCTGGTGAAGTTTAACTACAGCTGCTGCAGTCCCTGATCCATGAGTCCTATAGCGGAACAGAATAAAATGGAGTTGCTCTCTGTTGCTTTCATGATCAATCACAAGTGCAAAATGGTGATAGTATCAACTGCATATGAAGCCCTGCGCTCTGGGGCCACTGTGCTGACAAATGGGACTTTGTGATTTTGGCAGAGTTTCAGAATCTTCTTTAAAAAGGCCAGCTGCTAGGAGCCTAATATTTCTTCGGGTTTAATAACTAGCACTGAAGCATTTGACTGGGGCAAACTGAGAACAGTCTGCTCTCAGAAATGTGTCATTTTAATTTGTGACCCAGAATTTGCTGGGTGATAAAATTACTGACATCAAAGTAAAAAATGGGCTTGATAAATGACAACAGAATTGTAAAATAAAACTGGTCCTTTGGAAATGAATCATTAATAGTGATAATAGAGACAGAGAATGCCCTGAACATCAGAGGACTGAATGAGGTCAAACCATAGCAGTTGTAATCACAGATGAAGTCAGCACTCTGAAGTGACACAGCAGACCTGCCTGCAAAGCAGCCACCCCAGCAACTGAGATTAAAGCCAGAGCATGTGATGGCACATGGATGGTTTCAGAGGAGGAGGGTCATCAGTCAATGATTTCTTTACTTCCAATCTTCCTCTTAAATAAGCAATCCAAGTTCCTTGGAACTATAGTTTCAAATTTATGGCCAGAGGAGCTATATATAATATGATATCACACACCCCTGGAGCAGATCATATAATAGCCTACTCCCTAACATGCTGCTGTCACTTAGCAGCACACACACCGACTTCACCTGCTGTCAGTGCCTGTAATGTTATCGTGACATGTGCAGGGTATTTTTGTATTTATCATGACCTGCATTCATGTGTTATTTTGTGGACTAATTAGTGTGGGTGGATTTAAATGTCAGATCAGTGATTCTCAAGGACTGGATGGAGCACACCTCCTGATAGCAACACTGCGGCTGTCACTCACTCCAGTAGCCTACTATACAGTATGTCATAACAAGAAAATACACTATGTCGTAATTATGAGAAAAATATCTTTTAACATGAAAGGATCACATGCCCTAGGTGGTTCTTGTGCATATGATCCTGCAGGCGCCACTGCAATGTACATTCTCACTAAGAAACAGTCTTAGTGAACGTTGGAACTATTATACAAGACATGGCAGCATAATAGGAAACTGGATTGCTTCTTAAAATAAAAATCAACTCACTGTCTAATACCACCAAGTCCTAATAAGGTCTTTGTGGATGGCAGGCATCAGCTGTGGAAGCCAACAAAGTCAGAGATGCCTAATTTACCAGCATGGCTGAGCAGTGTCTTTGGCCAATAATCCTGTCTACTTACAATGACATGCAATTTACAATTGCAATTTATAGGAATTTTCAGAGTGACAAACAATAAAAGGTGAATATGAACATGGTTTTCACAGTGCAATTATAATGACACTTAAAGCCTCGGAGAGCAGCTGTTTTCAGAGAAGTTTTGTAGCCTGCATGGTTTGTCTGGGGGGAGGCGGGGGTGAGATTATTACAGCTTTCCACCAGATGACTTATTTTCTGACTTACTGTACCTGTAATGATATAGCCATACAGATAGATTTGGTTTTCTTTCTCAAGGTTTGACTTATCTGCTTCCACCTGACTACAATACTGTAGATGTGAATGAAATTTAAAGGTAAATAAAATATAACATATCAGGTTTTATTAATACACCGACAGCACGGACAGCAACAAAGTCATTTGAAATATCTCAATTTTTTTTTATCATGATGGTGCTGCTGATGATCCATTCTGTAAACAACTGCAATCGATTGATAAAAGAAAAGCACTTTGAATTGCTGGTTACTATTAGATACTCAGAGAGAATACTGATGGATTGTGTTCTCCTAATGAAAGCAAACATTTGGACCATATTTCCTGGCTGAGCAGGAGGTAGGAGAGATACATGTATACATGTGTACACCTGTGCATTTGTGTGTTTGTGTGTTTGAAGATGATCGATGATAGCTATTAGTGAAGTTCACCAGTGGGAAACACTGAAAAGCCAAACAATATATTATAATGGACACAGACGCACACTGCACAACAAGCAAAGCAGTGAAAAAGAGAAAGATAAAGTTCACTGTGTGACAGAGTGTGAATGACAGAGAGAGATGCAAAAACTCTAAACACCCAGCGCCACAGTCCCAGGGACGTCCAAAGACGGATTGTCTCATAGAACAATGAATGTGTTAATGAAGAGCTGATCACTGTGAGCTAAACCTCTGCATCACATGATAAGAGTTCTGTGCATGACTGCAGGTATGACAGGCAGACTGACAGAAGTACAGCTGTGCTATAAACCTGCAATGATTCCCTTCAGTTTATCAGTGTGTCCTGAAGGCTACCTATTCAAAATTAAATTACCGCATTTCACGGTTAACTGTAATCATTCTGAAGGCTTAAATAGTTCCCTTCATAGGCTTAACTGCTTATGAAAAGCTTAACGGAGTCATCAGTTTCCAAATGGACGACACATGGGCTCTAAACAGACAGCCATTTAAAATAAAAGCCAATTATTTATAAAGCTGAACTAATCAATATTTCTATTTTAACAATGAGTCAAATGACAAGGCCCACTCATAGTAATGAACCCACAGAGAACAATCACCCTGCTCTGTAGTCTGTCTCAGCTTTATGGAGCATTGTAGTAACCTATCTTCCAGCTCACTGTTTTGGTTTTAGGGCCTATAACTTTACTGTTCTGGTTCAGTCTCACTGCTCTCACCTACCCTGCTTTCAGCAGCAGTGGGCAGGTGTTACCACTGAAAAGGTTCTGATATATCCACTGCACACCCCTGACTCAGCACCAAACAGCATACAGGTAAAGCTAGCAGTAAGAGAGACTAGTTAGCTAGCTTTGTTAATTGGAATTGTGTCCTTTGCACTCCTGGAACCTCCACCTTCTCAGACCTTCACCTTTGCCTATCTGTACCTGATATATGACCCAGTTTATCAGACTTGTTTTACTAGGAAACAGCTACAGTGCAAATTCATATCCATTCCTGTGTTTACATAAAAAAACTAGCATTATAATTGATTCTTCCTCCAAGCACAGCAGCAGGAAATAAACTTATTCAGAACATGTATTTATTTTTTTTAAACACAGAAATATCATCTCAGCACTGTCAGCACAGTAGACTCCACAAATTGCAAGAGAAGTGCTGACCTGTATGTGTGAGTGGATTTGAGGTTGGTAGGCAACAGTACAATAGTTTGCAGGGGCAGACAGCCTGCAGAGAAATAGAACTCATGAGTCTGAAAACAACACTCTCAGACTGGATCACACCTTAATATGATGTGTAATGTTGAGCTTTTCCTACTGATTTATTTAAAGTACAACTCTGGCTTTGCACTTGAAAGGTGGAGAGTTTTATCTGTGCTCCATTTAAAAAAGTAATACAGTTATTTTGACGTGACTTAAACGTTTAAAGTTGGGTTATTATAGACACTCAGATGGGTGACAAATAAAAAGAAAAAATAAATGAGCGGTCTCTTCCAGGATGACATTGCCCCCATCCACATGGCATGAGCGCTCACTGCATGGTTTGATGAGTAAGAAAATAATTATTTTGTTATACTACACAACCTTATGTTGGTTTACTGTTTACTTGCCCCTTGCTGTTGCCTTGCATGGGGATATGTACATGCACATTGAGAGCCGCTGTACCAGAGTCATATTCCTTGTGTGTCCGACACACCTGGCCAATAAAGCTGATTCTGATAATGTCAATCATATGCTACAATTTTATTTTTATTAATGCATGGTTTATTATTTCATGGAACTAGGGGTTTCATTTACTTTTTACATGTATTTCAAATGTGCCACCCCTCGTTGAGTCTGAGTTCTAGCCTGGCCACCCTGCCCAACGTTTTCTAGACCCGCCCCTGCTCAAAGGGTTGAGTAACAAGGTCTTTTCTAACACTACCTTTGTACAGACGGAATCTGTAAGTGTAAAGCCTAATTTACTTCTATTGCTGCACAGAAGTTAGCCTGTCAGCTGAGTTTTACATAATGCAATTTAGTTCAGTTTTTGGTGACTTTTTAGGTTAGTTTTACCTCTGACAGTTTATTTCTGAGCTTTATATCATTTAAGGTTACTGACTGGACTTGACTGCTTACATGTCAGAATAAGATGAAAAATAGAAGTGACCTCAAAGATCTGAACAGTGTATAATATATTAATAAGTGTATACAGACACACAGTACAGCCACAGAACAATCTTTCTGTGGCTGTACTGTATATGTCCAGCATGTACTGTAGCTCACACATAAATTAAGTGAGGTCACTGATTTTATTCACTGCACTGCTTCTTATATTTACAATGTTGGTGTGTCAGAAATAAGCTGTTGTAAATAACTGGAGTCCTTGAACAGGCACTGAATGAAATTCAGCTGTTTTCTGAGAGAAAACTTTAAATGTTCTGATTGTAAAAAGACAATCACTGAGGAGGTCAGAACAGGAACTAAAACAGCCCATTTCAACTGAGATCATCAGGATATTAAAATGCAGAATCTGTTCACTTTATCAACCCAGCACTTCCTCCTTTGTCTTATTTCACAACACCACTGTGATTCACATCTAATAATACCCCCAATGTGCTTGTTTTCTATTGATTATTTAATCTGATGAGGGATCGCAGCAACTGTTGCTGAGCTGCTGCAGTATTAGCAGCTATGGATGGATGGGTGACACAGTTACACAAACAGAAGCGCACAGCCACACACACACACAGTGCACAGTTCTATCAGTTTATTGCAAGTGACAAGTCAGACAATCTGCAGAGATGTTGGACACCAATTATGAATTGAGATGGTTTTAAATGTTTGTTGTAAAATCTGCACATTTGGATCACTGCCCGTCTCCCTGCATGCTGTCAGACAACACTGACCAATCTGCCAGATCAGGCACCATAAACAGAAACCAGGCAGCACCACATCAGAAATACCTGCAGTCTCAATTCCAAATGTATTTTCAGGTGTGCTTATTTTTGCTTATATTTTCAGGTTCAAGCTTGACATGTTGCTGCTGTTCCATCTTGATCAGTGGATGAGAGAGAGCACAACAAAGCAGCATCTTTGTGGTGATTAGAGTTACTGACTGAATTCAGTTCTTTGAGCTTAGAACATAGATACAGTCCAAGACGTGTTTAGTCTTAGTACAAACACTAGAAAAAGAAAAAGTAAATATTGTAGAGGAGAAAATGACCATGAAAAACAGATGAAGTCTTTTTGTGCACAGTGTATTCAGATAGTAAAACTAAATTTTCATATTGGAAAGTGTTGGTTGCAAAGTAGGTACACCAAGTTAAACCTAATGTAGTCTAATACAACTGTTCTGCAATCAATTCTGCATTACTGCCTACCCTCAGTGATCTAAACAGGGTGGACAAATTAGGAAAAAGAAGGTAGCAGGATCTTCAAAATGAAAAAGTGCAAGATAAATACTGGTCTGGGTCCAGCTTTCTTGAGGTGGAATAGCTTCAGATTTGATTGTAACTAACAAAGATGGTTTTGGCACACAGCCACTTCCTCCCTTCCTTCATTCCCTGCATGTTTCCTTTCATTTCTCATCTGCGAGACCTCTGGGTTGCAACTGATAGATAACAGCTCAGAGCACACTCTGGTGCCAAGGTCTCCGGCTGCTCAGATGAATTTAGCTCTCAGTGATCAGAGGAGCCGCATTGCTCTGTGACTCTGCACCACCCATGGTTCACCCTAGACTGAGATGGAGGAAAGGAGAGACATGAAGAAAGGAAGATGAACAGGAAAGATGATCAACTTTACTTTTTCAGACACCTGCAGAGAAAAAGCAAACTCTCTCCCCTGCTTTTAAAATCAAACACAATCATTTGAATATTGAAGTATTTTACTGGGTTCAGGTTTTTATGTGCCACATCTAAATCAAAGTGCCTGCTGGTTCCCTGCTTCTCAGGCTTATGGCCATTGATACCCAAGGAATACCTACTCCTGACCATCTACAATAGACATGTTGAAGACCTTTCACCACTGAACAAAAAAAGCTTCTTCAGTTCTGATTGACTGGTGTGGAGTCACAGGCAGCACCTATAAAGAGCAACTTAACTGGAGTTCTCTTCTCAATAAACAAAAGAAAAGTGTACTCTCAAGGCCTCATCAAACCACGTCGTGTCCTTGTGGTCTTCCAGACATGTTGAATACATTTTCTTCCTCATAAAAGCCTTTGTTTAAACAGTCTAACCTGTGCGAGTTGCAGCTGCTATGCATCTTAGTATAGCCTTGTAGCTGCACATGCAAATGCACAATACACAATACACACAAAGAGGGACCCTTGTAAAAACATTGCTCCATAATGCTACTAGCAAGTGTTTACTCCTTTCTGTGATTAAAAGCTTTGAATTTGTTTCACCCCATTCATCATCACTGATGGTTGTGGTCAAAAGTGTGCTTTATCGCACCTATACTGATTCTCAGACGTACAATAAACACCTCAACATACAGTATTGTTCAAAATAATAGCAGTACAATGTGACTAACCAGAATAATCCAGGTTTTTAGTATATTTTTTATTGCTACATGGCAAACAAGTTACCAGTAGGTGCAGTAGATTCTCAGAAAGCAAACAAGACCCAGCATTCATGATATGCACGCTCTTAAGGCTGTGCAATTGGGCAATTAGTTGAAAGGGGTGTGTTCAAAAAATAGCAGTGTGGCATTCAATCAGTGAGGTCATCAATTTTGTGAAATAACAGGTGTGAATCAGGTGGCCCCTATTTAAGGATGAAGCCAGCACTTGTTAAACATGCATTTGAAAGCCTGAGGAAAATGCGTCGTTCAAGACATTGTTCAGAAGAACAGCGTACTTTGATTAAAAAGTTGATTGGAGAGGGGAAAACCTATAAAGAGGTGCAAAAAATTATAGGCTGTTCAGCTAAAATGATCTCCAATGCCTGAAAATGGAGAGCAAAACCAGAGAGACGTGGAAGAAAACGGAAAACAACCATCAAAAGGGATCGAAGAATAACCAGAATGGCAAAGGCCCAGCCAATGATCAGCTCCAGGATGATCAAAGACAGTCTGGAGTTACCTGTAAGTACTGTGACAGTTAGAAGACGTCTGTGTGAAGCTAATCTATTTTCAAGAATCCCCCGCAAAGTCCCTCTGTTAAAAAAAAAGGCACGTGCAGAAGAGGTTACAATTTGCCAAAGAACACATCAACTGGCCTAAAGAGAAATGGAGAAACATTTTGTGGACTGATGAGAGTAAAATTGTTCTTTTTGGGTCCAAGGGCCACAGACAGTTTGTGAGACGACCCCCAAACTCTGAATTCCAGCCACAGTACACAGTGAAGACAGTGAAGCATGGTGGTGCAAGCATCATGATATGGGCATGTTTCTCCTACTATGGTGTTGGGCCTATTTATCGCATACCAGGGATCATGGATCAGTTTGCATATGTCAAAATACTTGAAGAGGTCATGTTGCCTTATGCTGAAGAGGACATGCCCTTGAAATGGTTGTTTCAACAAGACAATGACCCCAAACACACTAGTAAACGAGCAAAGTCTTGGTTCCAAACCAACAAAATTAATGTTATGGAGTGGCCAGCCCAATCCCCGGACCTTAATCCAATCGAGAACGTGTGGGGTGATATCAAAAATGCTGTTTCTGAAGCAAAACCAAGAAATGTAAATGAATTGTGGAATGTTGTTAAAGAATCATGGAGTGGAATAACAGCTGAAAGGTGCCACAAGTTGGTTGACTCCATGCCACACAGATGTGAAGCAGTTATAAAAAACTGTGGTCATACAACTAAATATTAGTTTAGTGATTCACAGGATTGCTAAATCCTAGAAACAAAAACGTTTGTACAACATAGTTTTGTGTTTGTACAGTCAACGGCAGACACTGCTATTTTTTTGAACACACCCCTTTCAACTAATTGCCCAATTGCACAGCCTTAAGAGCGTGCATATCATGAATGCTGGGTCTTGTTTGCTTTCTGAGAATCTACTGCACCTACTGGTAACTTGTTTGTCATGTAGCAATAAAAAATATACTAAAAACCTGGATTATTCTGGTTAGTCACATTGTACTGCTATTATTTTGAACAATACTGTATTATAAAGGTCCCACATTTTCAGAAATTTACAGTGGAAATGGTATAATATGAAAGTTACAGCCTTCAGACATCCCAACCCACAGGTTTTTTTGTTTGTTTGCCTTAATTGGTTCAGATGCTGTAGAAACAGAGGTGAGAAATAAGAGGGAGCAAGGATGTGTATGACATGTGGCCACAGTCCCCAGGGATACTGAGATTACACAGGCAGCATCTTAGGCCTTTAGCAAACAGAACCCCTTCTCAACCCCCAGGCTAATGACAACCAAAGTTAATGACTAAGGTAATAGCAATCACAGTCACAGAACAGCAATGGCAACTTCACAAAATAATGTCTTAAATCATCTAAAATAAAACAGTTTTTTTTTCACAATCTCAAAATCACTAAACTGCCTGTGATTTACGAGGAAAGGTACCTTTCTCAGCTTCAGGCAACATGTTCAATTGTTGAGGCAACACTCACTTTAAGTCTGATTACAGTGGGAAACAGGAATTCATAAGACTTTCAGCCCAGTTTGTAGGCACAGAGCTTACTGACAGCTGCTGAGCTCTGGGTGAAAATCTCCCTAAATACCCCCTTGGGTAACAATTACTTTTCAAAAGCTTATTCTTCACAGGCTTTTGGGAGTGAGGTGCAGCTTTAAGCCTCAGGCTAACTCTCAGAGCCAAACCAGAGACGACTACAGTGCTGCACGTCTGCACAGTCTCCCTCATGTCAACAACTGAAACATCATCCTAGAACACACCCACATCTAATTATGCACAGCAGATTTAAAGAATGCTGGATTATATTTGGAGTGCAAACCATCTGGCTGCAGCAGTAAATCCAACACTGGTAGCTGCTAAAGTCTCTAATGGGATCAATGCAAAATGATTCGGTGAGGGCGTGCCATTATATTGACAAGTTCCTCTGCTGGTTGGTCGACATTATTATTCTAATTAAACCTGAGGTATTTCACCACTTATCCTTTGTCATAATTAGAACAGTGCATATCAGCAATGATTTAAGCCACACCTACAACATTCACAACACAGGCCACAGGAACCTGCTAAATTGATTACCACCGGCTCCCAAACTTTTCCTGGAGGATTTTGACTCAGCATTTCTAAAAGCCTGGCTACAGGCCTGCTTGTCAGATCTTTTAAAACAAGGACTTCATACAGGAAAAGATTTCTGGTGCTGTTATGATCGCTCTGGTAGGGAGGTGAGCGAGTAAAAAATGACGGACCCAGGTAGCTGACTTCGGTGCAAGAAGTGCTCTATTTATTTACAGTGATGATAAATATGTGTACAACCAGGTGAAGGAATATGGAGCAGAACCGGGTGTTGAGCGGCAGACATGGAAAACATACAGTCAGTGATGAGATGATAAGGAGGAGTCCGGGCTGAGGACGCTAGGATTCACTCCTGGACTGGTCGTGGTGGTTGGTTGCTGAGGGACAAAGTTAATGGGAGACTGTGCATCGACCTGCGTGGTGGAGTGATGTGGAGTTGAGGAGGTCCGTGGTCCAGACAAGCGATAGCGGCTGGGAAGAGACACGGGGCACAAGGCAGGAACGGACCTGGGATGAAGAGTGTGAGCAAATACATAAAGTAGACAAATTAAATGATCGGCATAGAAAGAACTGGCAGGGAAGTGGACGATGAGCACGGTATAAATAGGAGGAAACTAATCAGGTGCAGCAGGTGGTGATTCAGGGGATGTGAAGCAGGTGTGTCAGATAAAGAAATCAGGGGTAAGGGAGCTAAAATAGAGGGAGAGAAGTGAGAGAGGCAGGTGCAGCCGGGCAAACCTGCCAGGTGCCATAAGTCTGTTTGCATCAACATTATTTGTAAAAATGCCTGAAAACCTGTATTATATTCAAGTACAGTCAGTTGGAAAACACAAAAGTTTGATGTTATATCTGTAATCAGAAATATGTGATAAAAAATGCACTTACCCGATCCCTATGTAATTATAGCTTATAAGAATATTGATTAGAGTGAAAGGAAAATACAACATTTCTACAACAGCAACATTTCTGTATCATGCTGATTTATCTTTATTTGAAGTCAAAAATACATTTCTCTTAGAACTTTAAACACAACCACACAATAATACTCCGGAACAAAAAGTGAAATAACTGTAGTTTCCAGATATTTTAATCCAAAAACATGACACCATGACAGTTTTAGATTAGAGCTTACATATTGTCTGAGGCTGAAACTAAAAATTAAATTCTGAGAAAAGTGTATGATTAAAAGCAACGCCTCTACTGTAGTTACTGTACTTACTGATTGAAAGAGTTGAAAGTCACATGTTGACAACGTCTGTCATAAAGAGTGTTTGATGTAAATATCAGGAGAAAGTCCCCAGTGGTGTTTTACACTGTAGAGTGGGATTCAGGGTGCAGGGCTGTGACACGATTCACCTCCAGCATCCACTGTCATTATAGCTTCCCATGTTATTATGTGGATTTGAGTCAGCTTTGGTTTGAACAGCAGCAGCAGCAGACTTCACCTCAGTCCTGACCGAGTAAAATGCAGAGAATGCATCTTTTATATATTAATCTTTACTATAGTTATTGCTTAAATTGAGAATTGACATTGCATGATAAACACTGTTGAAATGAAGGCAATAACTCTCCACTCTTTCTGAACAGCAGTGACCCATTCAATAAATATTTGTCTGAAGCCATGTCAGGTCAGCAACTGACAAATCCCCTGGGCATATCAACTCTCTCCTGTGGAAACTGCTTTACTGTTACACACATCAGTTAGGTTAGCCTGCAGATTTGGACATCTGCTCACTCCTAATGGGACATCAGTCAAACAGAACTGACTTGGTGCAAGACGTTGAAAACATCATGAAGGAAACCAAAGGGTACCAGGTGTTGCACCAGCAGTATATGCATGAGCCTTCTCCCATTGTTCATCAGGTCATTTTGGACTTGCTTCAAAGACTCCAGGTTTGTGCACACTCTGGCATCTATTATTTTAAGTTGGCAAACATTTCCTGATAGAACACTGCTTTGTGCATTGATGAGACACTGAGGCATCACATTCATTAGGTCCATCAACAGGTGTTCTAGGGCAGACAGGGATGGATAGTTTGTTGCAGAACTGAAAATATCTGCTTTTGGTCATAGGTAGACGGAGCTGGTATCTTTGTGAGACTTCTAAAACCATGGACATTAATCAGTACCATGATTTGATATAGCACCATTTATAAAGGTTTATATGCTGAAGTGAGTGCCTTTATTAATGGTTAACAGTGGTATAATAATGGTTAATCATGAATTATTTAAGCTTCATAGTTTGATTATAAACTGTAAGAACTACTGGGTTGCCAAGATAGGGAGAATCCTCCTCCAGCCTTACACTTAGCTAGCACTTTAATTCATTAGGGAGACCCCTCCAATCAATTGTCTTCTAGAAAAGACATCTGCACCAAATTCATTTATAAACTGCTTATATCATCACTTCGAACATGTACAACAGAGAGCGTTGCTGTGGAGGGAGGAGGGATGCAGCCAGGAGGATCCCATGAAACACACTGGAGCACTGAAGATTCATCAAAAAAAGATACTTGAATTCAGAACAATGTAAACTCCAAAACATTTATTGAAAAGCTTTATTTAAAATGTGGTTGGCAGGGGAACAGTCTAAATTTAGTGAACACTGCAATAAGCCACATCTTCCAAGTTGGTCATCTGTACAGTGTGGATTGGATAAACCTGATAAAAGACACACTTCTGTAGAAAACACACTATGAAAGGGAAATGCTTTCGAAACGAAACCTAATTTGTATGCAAAGTGAAAAATGAATAATCTACACTTAGCTTGTCTCCAAAATGTGCAGTTATTGACTTCAGGGCAAACTTACTGGTTCTGTCATCAAGGAGTAAAGCTATTGCTGTGACAAGATGACTTTTTTTTAACCAGGAAAAATACTACTGACGCATGTCTCTGGTCCCTGATACAGCATCACAGTCAGTGAGGCAGGAAACGCCCACGTCCACTTAAATAACAGAGCAGTCATTTTACTATGCTTTGTGTTAACTGGTTATTACATCAGGGATCATTTCTGATACACCAGGGCAGTTTTTGCACTCTGCGGGATTTATTTCACTACTCTCAAAATGTGGGCTCAGACTGCTCAGTTTCCTTAAAAATATTGTTTTGGGTGGTAGAATGCGCCATGAAATCTATTAGAATATGAGATGAGAGCAGCGAATAAATCGAATAGGTTGTGTGGGAGATCACCATGGAGCTAAATGAGTCATTTCTGGTAGCATCAGTCTCCTAGTGTTCATGAATATCTGCCACAAAGGCTGTTTTCTAGCAAAGATAAGAAAGGCAATTATACAGTGAGAGCAGTGTGTTGGTCAGTGTGAAGCACCTGATAATTAGTGCATTTTCATGTGTAGGGCAGTAATACTGAGCCTTTTATGTGTTTGGACCTAAAGGATTCTGTATCCACAGCTGGATGCAGAACATAGTACAACGCTCTGGTTTATGAAGTTAGTATTTATTGTTTTTTCTTTTTTTTCCTAAACCAATCAAGTTAAAAAACAAACAAACATGTATATATATAAGTCAAGCCCAAAATAATGTTTACATGTCCTTTTATTACAGAACCCTGCAATCAAATAGCGATATACTCCGTCCTGGATTGTACCACATTTATGCAGGTATGTCACTTAGGACAAAAACAGTAAAAATATTTCATATTGCCAGTAAATCCCACGAAAGTACTGCCCGTGTAGCCAACACCGGTTTCATCTTATTCCTCTGTGCCAAAGAGCTCTATAGTACAAAAACTATTAAAAAGACATCAGCGAGTCGCACACTGGACCAGATCGGGAGATGTGTTCCATCATTACTATGAACACACTACTCTGCTGCACCCGCACACACCATCTAGCTGTCATAAATACTAGAGTACAAAACGTGTATCAATCTGCTGCTGAAAACAAATGCACCATTGACTCCTGTTTGAGCCACATTGGCTGTGTGGGGAAATGACTGAGCCTTTGTAAGAATTAAACTATATATTTGTGATTCTTTTTTTTTTTTTTTTTTTTTTAAATTAACGCCTTCCGAAGGAACCCGTGTGCCTCACCCCAAAGGAATTCAAAGCATTGAGAAGCTAACTTGTTTTTGGTTTTGGTCCTTTCGTGGGTTGGCATTGCTTGACAGTTCTATAAATACAAAATAACAGCAGCTTTATTCTATTAAATGTAAAAGGATTCTGGCAAATTTGATCCCAGTATGAAGTGAGATTACACTCACAGGCCATCTACAGCAGACTAGACAAGACCTGGTGACGATGTAAAACTAACTTCTTCTACAGGTCACGTTTAGCTTGAATACAGTCACATAATGCAACACAAGGTTAACACAAAAATATATTAAAACATATCTTCTTCCACCTTCTTTAGACAGCATTGTAATAAATGTCTCATTTAATAATCACTTCATATAAACCTGAAATTAAAATTGGTTAATAAACCATGAAATACTTTGCCATTTGTAGTCTTTTTTAAAAATGTGATTTCTCATCAGGACATAATTTTTCTTCCTTGCAGAGTGAAGCAAAAGAAATAAAAAAATAAACTAAATGTTAAACCGTCATTAATGGCCACAGGATGAAAGTCTAGCAAAACATCACACACAGCATGTGAGTAACTACAGGAATTGAACTTATTAAGCCAAAGACACAATGTCTTTTTAACTTCACATGGGCTCAGCTGTACTGAATGCATTGACAGTAAGCACCCACGTATTGCTGCTCTATTGCATATGAAGCCATAACAGAGACATCTACTTTGACAGACGGCTAGAAAGAAAAAAAAATGTAATTTGAAAAAGCAGAGACAAAAAAATAAAAAAGTGCTTACAACAGAATGTTTGTCAACATGATGGCACAGAGGGTTCAGACCAGAAATAGCTCGCACATCAACAGATGCACAGATCTGACTCAGTAGCAAGTTAAGAATCAATTTGCACAGAAAACGTAAAGACATACTGATTTGACACACACACACACACATTCAGAGCAAAAAAACAAGCCATAAATCAAACTCCCAGAGCACTTCATAAATAACCACCACTGATGCAGGAGCAATAACAAAACGGAACCAAATCACTATAGCACACCATGCATGTCAACAGGCACAGCAGAGCATTGGCAAATGTAGTGCACATTCAAAGATTGGGGTTACTATATGGCTCTTTGTAGGATAAAGTTCATTAACAACAGGAGACGGTCACAAGTGGAACACGAGTGTCTGTCACGACTGTAGCTAAAGTAAGAATTTCATTGTACAGGGAAACACGTTTCCTAACTGTGCATATGACAAATAAACACTTTGATTTGAAACGAGTCTAAGCAGAAATGTAAGATTTGTCCTGCACTGAGTGGAACAGTAGAATAACAGGATGTGAGTTCAGCAACCTTCAAAGCAGTACCTGTACGACAGCACACCGGCTACATCCTTCACACTGATTTGTCAGTATTACTGTATGGAAAACAAGCGCTTCCACATCACAAATGACCAGAAGCCAGGGATCGT